>NW_024609879.1:119269241-119325559 GCF_016920785.2 Ixodes scapularis | reverse complement strand
GTAGCAAGGCACTCGACAGAGTGAATCGCTGCAATCTACGGTTGGGGCTCGGCCTAGGACGACGCTGATATAATGTTAACACCTAAAACAAACTGTCTGCACTGTGGCACTGAGCACGGCGTTTCACCCTGCTCAGTGCCACAGCGTACTCTGTTTGTATGTGGTTGTTGTTTTTGTTTTTTCAAGGTGTAAACATATTATCAACCTCGTCATTGTTTGAGCACCCTCCGGAGAATGCAGCAACTGGCTCTGCCATGTGTTCAGCGGGAAAGTAGACGCTTCATATTACTTGATATATGTACAGACCAAAGACTCCCTCTCAAAATAGATCCGATCGCAACCACCGCTGTTATCCGATAGCCACTCGGGCACCGCCAAAATTGAGTCATCACGGCGCTCGTCCTGTTTTTTGCCTTTCACATCACCCGCTAAATCAATCACGGACAGAGAAAAGAAGAGGATTACAGCACATTCTCCCCGCGTGATTGGTTTAGACTCTGGTAACAAGCGCGCACACATATTATAAGCGCCACAACAAAGCCCTTTTTGCACTGGTCGATTGCCTCCGTCTCATCCTTACGTTGGCTGCGGTCGAACCCACTGTGAAACGGAGTGTAGCTACAACAGTTGGCTGACGTCATTAAACTCTTCTTCCTCCGCGCTTATAGCAAAATTCTGTTTGATCCGGAGTGCCACCGGTTCTCTTTGCGATCACATGACCGCTTACGCCAGTCGACGAGGGTTCCTTCGTACAAACACACGCTTTTGCTTGAGTGCTGACAGCTCAGTCATTTTTCTGCCTTATCGTTTGTTTTGTTTTTGTTTATTTTATCCGAAGACATTAATTTTTTTATTGAGCGAGGCCGGCGGCGTCTGAAGCCGTTGTCTGTAACAGCAAAAAACAGCCTTAAATGCCCATTGGCTGAACGAAACGGCATTTTAATTCCCGTTGGCTGCGATGCGTCATATCAGATGCTTTGTCACAGGACCCGGCGAGGCCGCTCGTGGTCAAAGCGGCCGTGCCTCAGAAATAAAACACAAAGAAAAGCACAGCAACGCAGATGCGTCGTGACGGAAGTCGTGGATCCGGCGAGCGCGCCGCGCCTGCGCAGGTTGGGGAACGCGATTTCACCGCGTTGGGCCGTGTGAAAAAGACGTGGTGCGCTGCTTGTAGGATGTGCTACCTCTAGGCGAAATCCACCATCGTTGTCCAGTCTTGGAATGCATAGCAGGGTGGAATGCGCGCGCACCGCCGCACTCCCTTTCGGCGCTGCGGCCGCTTCTGCTCCTCTCGGCGCCGAGAATGCTTTCGCATTCCCAACTCATAACAAGTGCCTAGGCGCCCTCGGAAATTTCGTGCCTAGATATACTGGGTGTTTTTTTTTTTTTTTTTGTCTTTTTTTTAGCTCTACATGTTTTTTTTTTTTTTAATTTGTTAATGCTACACTTATATGGCCGGCGGAGGTGAGTTACACGACCAGGGGGACTAGAACAGGCGGCTAATCGTAATGATCAGTTGGTTAATTAAGTAAAGTTTGTGACTTAACGTTTTTAAATAATGAAAATAGACATGGTTCCAGTTAGGAGCTTGGTGAGCGGCATCAAAAACCACTAAATCAGTCATTTTTAGAAAGACTTTGGGCGCGTAAGAAGCGTAGTAGCGCACTAAAGAAGCGTAGTAGCACACCAAAGTTACCACTGGTGGAGCAGGGACAAGGTTAGCGGTTGCGGTAAGGCGCCTGCACTATTTTCCCTTCTCTTCTGCGAGCCCCAGCCTTGTACCTGCTCCACGAGTGGTAACTTTAGCGTAAACTGCGCTTCTCACGCGCTCAAAGTCTGTCTAGAAATTACTGATTTAGGGATATCGGACGACGCTCAGCAAGTTTCTAATTGTAAGCATTGTGAGAATCGGCCCGCCATCACCGTGAAAGAACGCGGGAACAGGCTCTTTTCTTGGCGTGTTTGCGTTTGCACGTGTGCCCCGGTGTGTGGGTGAACTGGCGACGCTCGTGCGAGCTGGGGCAAGGGACATTTTTTGAGAGGAGAAGAAGACGAGGGCAGCACGTGGTGTAACCTTCTGGAGACATTCGGAAATTAGCTTCGCTTGTAAATAGACGTGTTTTTTTTTTTCTTCCCCCTTTCCCCGGAGTCCTGTCTGCTTTACTCTTCCGTCAGCGACCATCAGCTGCCTCCGTCGTCGGGTCCCGGCGCAATCTCCAAGAAAGAACATCTTTAGTAGCATATGTCTATTTTAATTAATTAAAAAGCTAATTAACAAATTTTAACTAATTAACCGACTGATCGTTACGATTAGCCCCCTATAACATGTCCCCCTGGCCGTATAACAAAATCGCTCCTGCGAAAACTACTCATCGCAATAATAAAAGGATTGTGGCGTTTTGGTCCTGGGCGAGGGGCCCATTTAGGAAAATTATTAAAGCCCGGAATAATTAAGATTTAATTATTTTTGCGTAATTAACTTTTTTATTATTGTGTTTAAGGGCATGGTTTAAAATAGAAAATTGCTCAGCATCATCAAAAAAAAAAAAAACGCGAAATAAACAAAATGCAGAAGGATAGAAAGCACGCGAAGCATTTTACAGCTTTCTGAAAAACCCCACAAAATTGGCGTCACTACGGGCTCCGGCCCCCGTATTTGTATTACGGGCCTGTTCTAACCGCGCTTTATACGCCCTTTTACCGCGCAAGTCACGCACTGAATGCGCCAGCGCGTCGCTCGCTGGCCCATTCAGTACAGCAGAGGGTGTCTTAACCCTGAGAGGGACAGAGATCTAGGCACCCAACAGTCGACCGGATTGAGACGCCCGTCTTGTCCTGGCGGTATCCCACACCGTCTGGTGACTGTTACGAAATTGCGAATGGAAAGCAAATTGGCTTAGAAAGGCAAAGAGAGGAATCATACTTTTGGTTTTTAGTTTCTAGGCTAGGTGGCGCGAGCTACCGCCTGTTATAAAGGGTACAGCCGTTCGCATCCATTTCTGAGAGATCCCTGGTGGTGTGGTGACACTATTTGTTGTACTCTCGTCCGTAACATGTTGTCGTCTTCCTTTCGCGTGTTGCTTTTGCGTCTTCCGTTTTACCGAGTTACCTTGGCCAAGAGCGTGTGCCTCTTTAAAAAACGTGCACGTTACGTGGTTGGGTCACGCGTGTTCGGAGCATTTTAAAAGGTTATCATCAGTTCGCTCGTTACAGCAACTCGGTCTCGAGCAGACTTGTACGTATTATGTTACTTGTATTTAATTATTTGTACGTTGACAAATTAACGCCTTAGTTAGTTTTGAGAGCAGGATCATGTAACGCAGTTAGATATTTTTTTGTCTGTGTAGCGAGTACAGGTTTCTTTGTCCTTTCTTCTGACGACGAGTGCAGCAACAACCTTGACTTCGTCCCAAATCGCGCTGCCACTCTGAAGCGTTATATGGAGAGCCAAGGGAAGTTCATGAACTTCCCCTGGTTCAGTGAGATATTCTGTAGATGTGAAGGCAACTAAATTGGTATACCTTTTTTTAAAGTCCTTACATACAGCTTCGATATCGCATTAACGTAACTAAAACGATATTTTTCAATGTGGGCGTGTACGGTTTTGAAGTGAAGTATAATCATATTCTGGTCACCGCCCCACCACTCCAGTCTCAATCTTCATCAACAAAGAGTTTTTGAAGTCGCTTACTGCACGTAGCACCCATCTATCGTTTTCATCTCCATACTCTGCAGCCGCTCGCTCCCGCCCGACACACTTCCCCTGCTAGGACCCATGGCAGAACTAATCCTACTAAGGACACTATAGTGGGCATTTGACGAATCTCGAAAGGCCGACCTTAGCGACACTTGTGATCGCGCATGTCGCCAGCAGCCTCCAGCATATCCTGAAATTGTCGGCCCTCCATGATCTTGAATTTATCATGCAGGGCTGACGGTGCTTTCATGGTTTTTCTATGGTTGGTTGACCCCTTATCTTCGGTGTCAGTGTCAGTGACACTATCACAAAGGTATTATATAGGCTGATAGTGCTCTCCGCGCTGCATTCCCGATTCTCAGTAGAACCTGCGATAATAAGCTGACTTCCACCTGGAAGAGAGTGCAACTTGCGCCCTTTAGGGCGGTCGCTGAAAAAGCTGCCCGCTTCGGAATTCGATCCCGGGGCGTCTCCAAGACTAGCGGAGCGGTCATCATACGCTAAGGCGGCGCGAGTTGCGCTCCTTACTAGAGAGAACAACTTATTATTGCCCAAATCTTCTCCACCTTGAGAACTTCCCCTAAAATCGTTATGTATAATCATAAACATTTAAGACATCGCCAAAATATAAAGCTATCTAAATTTATTGTACAAAATCTTTCTTCGCTCTCGCCTCCGCTCGAAAATGACATCAGAGAGCTAGGAAAAGTGGCTAGTAGAAGGAAGAGGAAGCTCGTCGGCCAGTCACGGCGCCACGTGAGTGCACGTGGTGTCGTCATTGACTGGCGTCTTCGCTCAAAAATGGCGGCGTGCCACCAGGAAGAAAGAAGCCGAGAGAAGGAGAATGGCTTTACATTTATGTTTACAGGGGGCTTTAATTCCAAGCCACTTTCGCCCTCCTGCCCTTACCCGCCGACTCACTTCTCCTCAGTGAAAGCAGATGCTGCGTGTTTGGACACCAGCCAGTAAGATGTCATATGGCGGTGGAAGCATCGTGCTCGCACTGATCTACACCTTAACAGGCCAGCGGACCTTACATTCTGCGTGACAGTTTGAGCAAAACATAGTATTTCGTGGTGCCATACCAACTGTGTACTGCTACAACAAGCATGTTGCATCCAGCATCCTGTCAGGTTATCAGTGAAAGTAGTACAGGAGTGCAAGGTGGTGCTGTTACCCCGCATACAAATTAGGCTCCAGATTGCGGGCTTGAACAGCGGGACCGTTCTCCCCCGCCCGATTATTAAGCCTTTCCCTGTAGCCCACAATGAACACGATGCATCTTTGGTTTCGGAAACAACTGCCTTTGTCTCGTTTACTTTTATCGGTACTTGGAAGCTTTCTTTTATATATATTCGTGTATATCGGTTATAAGCATCTTTTCTTTTATTTGTGTGTGTGAGAAATTTTTTGTTTGTGTTCTGGGTTTTCTGCAGAAGTTGTCCTACATCAAATAAGGACACGGGGGAAAATAAACACGAAACAAATACCCCCAATTTGGAAATAAACAAAAACCGAAGACTGATATCTGCAAGTCTATAGGCTACGGCAGCTAGTAAATGAAAAATGTTCATGATTCAAAAATGGATACACCCTAAAGTATACTTCACTCATATTTAATATTGTTTTCTTTCCCCAGTACTGCCTGAGGCACAAGTGTGGTAATCATACTAACCCTCTTGACAAAATACGGTAATCGCCCATATTGCGGAGCAGTGGACACAACAACACTGGGCTGACGACAACAACAACTGGAGCAGAAGAAACAATTGTAGCTGCAAAAAAGATTTGTTGCCATCGCGTATGTTTGTGGCAATATTAATAAATGATATCACTCAACATTTGCTGACCGACGTTCCCAATTATTTTTTAATTTATTTATAGATGTTTTTTATTTTTTTTATTGGATTACATAAAAGCTGCAAATATATTTTTATAGCTGAGTGGTAATTCAATTCCAGTGTCACCTTAAATCGACATGGAAAGAGTATTCAAAGCGTTTACTTTCGAAAACATTTTTTTTGTCTTGTATAACGCTTTTGTGCCTGCACTCTCAAGAGAAACAATTACATGCAGTGTATACACAGCTGATCTGCATGGTTCCATTCTGCTTGCATATTTCAGTTGCAACGTCAAGCACCGCTACCTCCGCCCATATTGCTTTTACCGCGAGAGCAAACCCGGAACTGAAAATCGCAAGCAGTCTCACCCCATGAGCATTGGGTTGTACACATTTCTTTTTTGCTACTCATTTCTTTTTGACTAAATGGTACAAGTGCACCAAAATTATTTAGACAAAACAAGGTCTCAGCGCTCCACGCTAACAACATGACGACGTTGCAACAAGGATCCAAGAAAGTGCCTTTCAGATGATTTCGGCCGCTTTAACACTATTAGGAACACGATTAGAAACTTATTCCTAAGTTCTCGTTTTCATAATCTCATCCACTCTCCTTGCTTTCGTCGCGCCCAAGACAGCGCGACACTGAGACTGGCTTGACCGAATACCGGTTTTAGATTGCTTGGAGCAGTTTGCATGGGCTCATTTAGATGGCGATGCAACTGCTTCCGCATACTGTTGCGTTTACCTGTACTAAAAGCGCTGGTTTGACGAACTGCACAGCGTTTCCATTGAGAGCTTGCGTGCGTCGCACGCAGCGCTAACCCAAGTCTATATTTACGCTATTCTAAAACCCTTTGTGAGCAAGTTTTGGGATAGCGTACTCAAAAGCTTTGGGTAGGCAACGAAATAGTGTAGCCGCCACTGGGCATACCCCAAGCTTTTGAGCATCTCTGGTATCGATCATGTGTTCAAGAACAGTGGGTTTTCCCGGGACCTCAGTGAAAATATGGGAGAAAGGTTCCAAAAGTCGCGCTCACAAGTCGCGTTGGGCATCGGATCCCGGAGGAGCTCAGTGCCTGACGTACACCTTGTCTGTCGCTGGCGTTCACTGAGATATCTCTACGACTCTCTGGGTATCGCTCTTTGCCCCGCAAAGGACGCTCCGCCTCGCGCTCATCATGAGCACGGGCTAGCCCCGCGCGCCCGACGACGATCTTTATTGCATCTTAAATAGACCCTTTCCGAAATTCAGTCTGGCCACTTTGATCACTATCATCATCTGTGGAACGGCATCTGTGCCATAAGAATGGCGGCCTTCTAGTGACTGATAAAGGAAGACGTTGAAGATGCTCCTAAGCGGATATTGCGAGGCCTGTACGTTCGGGGGTCAGTACGAAGCGAAGTAGGGCTGGAACACAAGAGCTACGTAAGCGTTTATTTCTAATTGCTCAGATTCAGTCAATCTGTTGTGGCACACAATCGGCTTTAAAGCACTTTGGTGTATAGAATTTTCTCGAGGCATCTCAGTGGGTTGGAGCTTTGTTCTGAATGCACGTTCTTGGTCACCATCGACCTGAAAGTGATCAAGAAAGAACTCACACTGAACAATTCCTCGCGTGCCGTCGACTTGCGAAAGTGACGGTGCCGATACAAGTTCATTTCCGCCATTGATAGGGCAAAACCTAAACTGCTTTACGAACCACCAGATGGCACTGAATTTCTGAACGGGTCTATTATGGAGACAATACACACACATATATATATTGCTACGATAAGAGGGTGAAAGAGGAGAAAGACGACGGGAACTGAGAACGGGACGGCTCGACTGAGTGACTGAGGAGAATTATCGTTAGAGTTTTGGTGGTAACGGTGGGATACGCCTCTCACCCGCTCTCACTCCCACGCCGGAAACCGCAACGATGATGACGTCCGAGACCTGGAAGATCAATCTGCTTTGGGCGCTGCAAACCAGGATCCCACGGAAGTCCAGGTGCGCCAGTTACAGTTGGAAGTCCAGGCCCTCCAAAATCAACTACAATAAGCCGGGCCCGCACCCCAACTTTTCCGAGGCAGTAAGGCACCTCAAGGTAGTGCGGCACATGGCGCATTTCTATTGAAACCGCAACCATTTGACGAAACAGTTTCCTGAGAAGCCTATCAGATGAAGTTTGAAACGATCGCAGAAGCCAACGGCTGGAACGTCCCAAACAAAGCAAGAGCCCTGGTGTCTTACCTCCGGGGGAAGGCCGTCGAGATCTTGGAGACTATCCCAACAGACTTCCTTCACGACTACTCTACCCTAATCGCTGCCCTGGACGCTCAGTTCGGCGACTCTCACCTTAAACAACTTTACTATGCGGAACTGCGCTCTCGCCGTCAACGTTCTGGCGAGACTTCCCAGAGCTGCCAGCCAGCATCGAACGTTTGGCACGAAAATCCTTTCCAAACTCTTCCCCCGACATTATAAGTACCTTGGCTACCGCTTCATTTCTGGACGCCATTGGTGACGTCCAGATTCAACAAATTGTACGCCTAGGACGCCCAATGACCCTGCGAGCTGCTTTAGTCCAAGCAGTTGAAACAGAAGCCGTCTTTCGTTCTACGGAAAGGGCAGCACGTACTACACCTATCAGCACCTTCTCCATAAAGAACCACCAGGAGTCGTCGCGGCCGCAACATTGCTTCCGGTTTGGTGGCATCGGACATTTTGCTCGACAGTGCCCGAATGAACCCCATGAAACTTCACGCCCGGGAAACGCTTGTGCGAGCCATCGGGGCAGGGCTCGCTGGTAGTTCTTCCAGTCCCCAACGTTACCCTAGGCATAACCCCAGAAACACAAACATCAGTAAAGATGCCTAAACCTTGCTCACCACCATGTGTATCTATAGATATTGCGGAACTCAACCAGGAGTTTAGTGCTCTGGTGGACACTGAGTCCGCAGTGAGCATTATTGATAGTCGAGTTGTAGCAAACTTGCGAACGAATCTCAAGGCAGCCACTACCATCCAGCTCCTTTCTGCCAATGGTTCCAAATTAAAATCCGCAGGCGTAATGTCCTTGACAATGGTTGAAGAAGCAACACAACTGCTGCATGATTTTGTTGTCGTCACACATGTGGTACATCCGGTCATTCTTGGGTGTGACTGGTGCAAAAAGACCGGGCTGACTATCAGTTTCAAATCATTGAGACAACAACGCTGGTTCTCCCAAGTAACCCGAAGTCAAAGACGTTGGTTTCGCAAGATGAACCTACCAGATATCAAAATGGCCTGCTGACCCACTTCGCTCAGTTCGTCACGTGGTTCATGACGTTTTCTCTTACCTTCGGCCAGTATTGTTGGCAAGCAGTGAAAACGCGGGTCATCAATGAACATAGGTCTACCCAAAAAGGCACTAAACTTACTGCAGTCGTCTCCAGACGAACAATTGTCCTGGCAAACTGTGGAGTATGGGTAAATGCCGTTGTGTCGGAATGATTTTGAGGAGATGTAATCTTCGATCCTTATCTGAAGTGCTTGCCCGGTCAACAAATGGCAGCTCCGAGAAGCATTCTTCTCTGTAAAGATGGTCACACCAAAATCCTCGTCATCAACTTCGGATCCACTAACACAAGCATTAGTCGCGGAGAGAAGTTGGGAACAGGATCTCGTCAAACCCATTCACGGACTGTTTCGACTGTTATCCCAGTCGACAACATGGGCTTTTCAAGTCCATCTAACGAAACAGCATTGAACGACTTGAATTTCAGTCCTCACCTGACGAAGGAACAAGCTGGATCCCTCCGAAAGTTACTTCAGGAATTTCGACACGTTATTTCAACCTCCTCCAATGACTTGGGTTGCACTTCTTTGCTTGAGCATTCAATTGATACAGGAATGTCTCATCCCATTCATCATCATCCTCGTCGAGTTGCCCCGTCAGAACGACAGATCATCAACGAACAAGTGCACGAAATGCTCGAGCAAGACGTCATATCACCATCTGATAGCCCGTGGTATCACCTGTAGTTCTAGTTCCCAAAAAAGACGGATCTATTCGGTTTTGTTTCGACTACAGGAAACTCAAAAGTGTCACTAAACAAGATGTCTACCTACTACCCCGGTTAGACGACGCCTTAGATCGTCTAACGAACGCAAAACATTTTAACTCCCTTGATTTGATTTCCGGGTACTGGAAAGTCCCCATAAAACCCGAGGGTGCAGAGAAAACCGCTTTCGTAACACCTGACGGCCTATTTCAATTCAATCGGTTACCATTCGGACTCACCAATGCTCCAGCCACATTCCAGCGACTTATGGATAAAGTGCTCGGTCATCTCAAATGGACAATGGCCCTGGTCTACCTCGACGATATCACCATTTATGCCCCTACATTCGATGAGCATCAGCGCCGGCTTCGCCTCGTACTGCAGGCTCTATCTGATGCTGGACGTAAACTGAAGGCTAAGAAGTGTTTCTTCGGCTTTGACAAGGGACATATTTGGGACACTCGATCACTTCAGAAGGCATCCTCCCGATCCTGAGAAAGTGCAATCTATTGCAGAATATCAAGCTCTGACAACGATCAAAGAGCTAAGAAGCTTTATAGGATTCGCGTCCTATTTTCGGCGTTTCACACGACCCCTAACCATTCTTCTACGGAAAACAACCACCTGGACTTGTGGAGGCTCAAGTTCAGGCATTTGCAGACATCAAGCATGCCTTGCTAAACCCTCCCGTTCTAGCCCACTTCAACGAGACTAATGAGACAATCCTGCACACCGATGCTAGCGGTGATGGTCTGTGGGCAGTACTGCTCCAAAAGGATTCATCCGGCATCGAAAGAGTGTTGGCCTTCGCTAGTCGACATTTAGACGATTGTGAGAGCAGACGCCATTCCTCTCAATTGGAATGTCTCGCCGTGGTCTGGGCCGTCGGCAGGTTTCGTTCATATCTCTATGGTCGTCATTTTACGTTAGTAACGGACAGTGCTGCATTGCAATGGTTGCAATCCAAGCAGGACCTGACGCCAAAGCTGGCAAGGGGGGCACTCCAGCTGCAGGAATACAACTTCTCAATTCGTCATCGCAGTGGATCATCTCACCAAGGTGCGGGCTTTCTTTCGCGCCACCCTGTAAGAATTTCTGCTATTCAAAACTTGTACACGGCGCAGGTAAACGACGCTGAGCTAGCTAATATACGCTCGATCCTTCAACAAAGTTCCACCGAGAGACTCAATGACACACGACGACAATTACCGGGCCTGTTGCGAGAATACAGTATTGTCGATAATATCCTGTGCCACGTAAAGAAACGACAATCAGCAGGCACCGTCTGGCTCCCAGTTGCACCCGTGAGCTTGCGGGTGGCAATACTTCAAGCGTGCCATGACGCTCCAAGTGCAGGCCACCTTGGGCGAGAAAAGACCTACACTAAGGTCGCCGCACGTTTTTGGTGGCGCGGCCTACACCAAGATGTCGTTCGACACGTTCAGATATGCGAACACTGCCAGTTCCGGAAGACATCTACTGCTAAGTGGGACGTACCCCCGTTGCCCAGTCGCACCTCCAGAACATCCGTTTGAGCTGATTGGAATTGACTTTCTCGGACCTTTTCCGAAATCCCGGAGGGGAAATCGTTATGTCATAGTCGCGGTTCACTACTTAACCAAATGGGTAGAGGCCCTAGCGGTTCCAGGTGCTACCGAAGACTTTTTTAAAAGAGTTCATTGATGTCAACATTGTTCTGAGACATAGCCCGCCACGCGCATTAATTTCGGACCGAGGTACACCACTCATGTCTCACCATTTTAGAAACTGTCTGGCAAGACATGGCATACGACATTTTCCGACACCCGTGTATAATCCTCAAACGAACGGTTTAGCTGACAGGAACAACAGTACAATTACGGATATCTTGTCTGCCTATGTAAACTCCACGCATACTAATTAGGATAACTTTGTCCCACACGCTATGTTCGCACTAAACACATCACAGCAAGAAACCACAAAAGAAGTACCGTTCCGACTCTTATTCGGTCGTGACGTGACTCTGCCTATTGAGACAAGGCTTGGGGTGGACGGGGCACAACGTTGCAGGGACACTCAACGTGCTTCTCTTGATAAAATTCGTAGACAGACACGGCACGCCATTTGTCGAAGCCAGGAAGAGACTGGTAATATGTCAGAGGCCGGTATCCATAATCTGATAGTTTCAAATTGGAGATAGAGTTCTGGCGAGACGGACGTTGCGGTCTGTCGGGATTCTTCCCCGATACCGAGGGCCTTATCGAATCTTGGAACGGAGAGGGCCTGTCACCTACTACCTCGAGGACCTCACTGATGGACGACCTCCCGGAAAACACCGCTGCTTTCCTGAGCACGTATCGCATCTCAAGCTATACATCCCACGAGCGCGCCAAGTCCAAGTTCCTTAAAAAATGAGGACAAATTTTGCAGACGGACTACGATCAAGATCACATCAACTGTATTGTTAAGAGATTACCACTTTTGTTTCTTTTTTCAGTTGGAGGGGGCAGAGTGGTACGATAAGAGGGTGAAAGAGGAGAAAAACGACAGGAACTGAGAACGGGACGGCTCGATTGAGTGACAGGAGAATTATCGTTACAATATATATATTGTAACGGTCAAGGAAGAGGAAGAAAAGGAAAAGACTAAGAAGAGTTCGTGTGGAGAACGGGGGACTGAATTCTGGGTTGCCCGTTTAGCCCATGAGCTGAGATTTTCTCAACATTTGGTGGCAGCGGTGGGATTACGAAATGACAACCCAATCGGAGGCAAGTAACGTGATCTCAACTACCGCGGCGATGCAAATCACGGAGCGGTTAGCTAATCTGCTCGCCGAAAGGAGTGCTACGGACATTGTGAACCTGCTTGGAACCCCCGACGATCGCCTCGCAACCCGTCTGTCTCTGCTAGAAACTGCGGTCAAACGTCAGGTTGCCGATGTAGGGCAACGCCTCAATGATGGCCTTCCGTCCGTGGAATCTCGAATTCTAATGCCTGTGCACCACGGACTGCCGCTCAAGCTGCCGACATCCGATGGGCAGTGGTCTTGGCAAGCCGTCATCATCCAATTCAAAACGGTTGCAGACTTCTACGGGTTCGACTCAACGTCCAGATTTCGTGCAATGGTGACCCAGTTGAGGGGAACGCTGCTGAATGCTTGGAGAGCATGTCTGCCACAAGACTTTTTTCATATCAGCTACTCATAGAAGCCCTAAAGTCCCGCTTTGGTGATGAACATCTCCAGCAAATTCACCTGACTGCTTTGAAGCCCCACCGCCAAGGCACGGACACACCCCAGGAGCTAGCTGACGTAATCCAGCGGATGGCGAGATGAGCGCTCGTCGGATGTACGGAAGTCGACTTGGGGCAGACAGTAACCACTGCTTTCATCGACGCAATCGAAGACACCGACATCCAGCTTCTTGTGCGACTCGCCCACCCAACACAGACTCGCGCAGCACTGGCTCGCGCGCTCGAAGTTCAAGCAGCCAACAATGCAATGGACATAGTACCGACATCTGGAATCCAGCTTCCGGGGCTGGCTCACCGATCTTCTCCGGTAAGTTCAAGTAAAGGCCGTTGCTTCACGTGTGGTGACATTGGGCACTTAGCTCGATCCTGCCCAAATCACTTGGCCCCATGCAAAACGCAACCTATACCAACGCCAAACGTTTCGAGTGACAGTGAGCCTGGCAAGGTTGATTCTCATGTAGTGCATCATGTTCCTCTGGTGACAACGCCACTGCGCACCTCACCAACGCCATGCTTTTCAGTTCATCTTCATGAGTTGGGACAACATGGGAATGCCATCGTGGACACCGGAGCTGCAGTAAGTCTAATTGATTATGCATTACTGCAATCAGCGAAGTGTACCACGCCCAAAGCACTTCCTGGTACCGTCTGTCTTTTATCAGCCGACGGTTCTACAATCGAACAAGAAGGACAGATCTCGTTGACTGTAGAAACCTCAGAAACAACAGTAAACCTCCCCTTTGTAATTGTGCGCAAGTTACAATGGTCAATGATACTCGGCCGTGACTGGTGTTCCAACGTCCAGCTCTCCCTGTCGTTTCGAGGAGGTGAACATTGTTTGTCAGCCCTACTAACTTTCAGTATTGGCGATCAGACCAGTTGTTCTGCGACAGAGTTGCCCCAAGGAGATAGCGGGGGAAGCAAAGAAGCAACTTCCTGGAATTTTGAGAGCTTATTCGATGGATTTGTCCTAGCGTGGTCCAGCTTGAAAAACCTGACGAAGACCGCTGCAGCCCAAGTATGTTCTACCTTTGCAACTGCTACGACATTTGTGTCTACACTAATGGCACCGATGGTCAATCGAAAACCACAGAAGATCTTCCGTATGGTTGCAACATCGGACATTGTTGTACCTGCAGTTTGGGACGTATACAGCAATAAATCCAGGTTCAATGACGTCAAGAAATATCCTAGTTGAATCACTGCTACAATCTCGTCCTGGGATGGAGTTTGCTATACCTCGCTGCCTTGTTTCCATCGAGAAAGGGAGTTTGATGCTTCCAGTTTTAAACCTGACGAATGGTGACCTGCTCCTGAAATCCGGCGAAGACTTCGGACCTGTGACATTTGACCTCTCACATGCCACTGTCGCGACAATTAGTGCGGCACCAACGATGTCTGTCCCGCAATATTGCCTTGAAAAAAGCTAGTCGGAATTTAATTTCAGCCACAACTTAACAGAACAACAAAAAGCACAGATACAAGAACTGCTCTTGGACTTTCGGCATTGCATTGCTATTACACCAGAAGAGCTAGGGTGCACACCACTTGTGCGCCACACCATCAATACTGGTGATCACGCTCCAGTACATCACAATCCAAGACGTGTTTCGATGAGAGAATGGCAGGAGATAAACCACCAGGTAGACGACATGCTTCAAAGGGGCATTATAACTAGCTCAAACAGTCCTTGGTCGTCACCAGTTGTCCTGGCTAGGAAAAAAGACGGCTCTACAAGATTCTACGTGGACTACCGGAAACTTAACAGCATAACAAAACCAGACGTGTATCCTTTGCCACGACTAGTGCCACTAAATAAGCTACGCTTCAGAGTAACGACACTTGGCCATATTGTGGCTTAAAATCATTTTGTTCTTAGCCCGAGACTGAGGCAGGAAAAGAGGAAAGTTTCGAAGTAGAAGAAAAATGAACAGTCGAGGACACGTCTCTAACACAGCTAAAGACAAGTTTATTTGGTCACCTTCTTATATACACTCCACAAACTTCACCAACAGCACCTTCCCGATCTCGAAAGCCAAAAGATAACAAAGGTCTCACATCTTTCCACCACAATTGTCAAACGACCTTGACGTTTTCCACAAAGCAATGAACAATAGCTCCCCTCATCCGGAAGACACTTGTGAATCCTTCGCGTACACAGTACACTCTCTCCCCTCTACTCTCCGACCCATAATCACAAAGCATCCCGGTAACAGAAGATATCAATCCACGTGATACACAAAGGAAGAAACCACTTACACCTTCACATTCAACAAGCACTTCACAAAACTTTCAAATCCGCAAGAATGATTTTGCGCTGCTGCTAAGCTGTAACGACACCTGACTAATGCAGTTGCCCATTGATTTCATTCTTATTGTTTCTTTTACAACCCTTTTGATGTCGTTTAACTCCCTGTGTATTATCTCTGTTTCAGACCAGTGGGGTATACAATTATTACATTCTTGAACATGTTTCGCTATTTCCGAATTGGCAACGTTGTTTTTGACATTCCTTTTGTGTTCAGTCAATCTGTCATTTATACACCTTGACGTCTGCCCCACATATTTAAAGCCACATTCCAGGGGGATTTCATATACCACTCCATTACCACACGGAATAGACTTTTCTCGATGTGTCTTTGCGCATTCCCTTACACTTTTGTGGAAAGGTGTGAGCTTGCTCAACTTATAATCCGAACTAAAAACCAGATCTACATTGAACTTCTTTGCACAAGCCTTTAAGTTGTGAGAAATTTTGTGATAAAATGGAATTACAATAGTTCTATTTTTTGGCCTTTGCTTCGGTTCTCCTGTACATTTGTTTGCGAATTTTACGGATAACTGCTTCCTTACGAAATCATCCTCATAACCAGCACCGTTTAGCCTTCTCCACTGTCTTTCTACCGATTCGGCCAAGAAATGTGTACATGATCTTTCCATTGCATTTGTGATTAAAGACTTTACAATACCCGCTTTCACTGTTTTTGAATGGCAACTATTTTTTGACAGCAGCGGTTTCGCGTTTTCTTTTCCATATTCCCAACATAGCCCTTTTTCATTGTGAATCATAAGTTCTAGGAACTGCAGTCTACCATTCGTAGGGCGTTCGACCGTAAACTTCAGTTCCGGGGCTGTCGATCTGATCAATGCTTCCAGAGTGTCAGATAATCCCTCCCGAAAAGAACAGATTAAAATGTCATCGACATATCTTTTCACAAAACAGGACTCCGACGTCATCTCCTGCAATCTATCAGATACAATACAATCCAAAGAATTAAGGTAAATTTCCGCTAACGCCGGTGCGACACTCGACCCAATGCATACTCCCTCTTTCTGTAAATACTTTTTCCCTTCATACTCTACTATCGTTGACTGCAAGTAATAATCAAGAATGGCAAGAAAACTGTCCACCGAAATGCCTGACCGCGATTGGAACCTTCCCAAATTCATTTCAAGCACCCCTTTTACCCTTTCCATCAGCCGGCTCTTCTCTAATGAGTAATAAAGATCCTTGATGTCCATTGACAACACATCTCCTTCCTTTCCATGATGATCATCGAGTATTGTGATCAACTCACTCGAATTTCTCAGTGACAAAGACTTATCTAGAATTGCATGTTTTAAACCTTTTTGAAGAAACACGGAGACTACCTTCTGCCAAGTCCCATTCTCATTGATCACTACTCTAAGTGGCATCTCCGGTTTATGATCCTTAAGGAAGAATTTTACGATCAACGCTGAGTTCGACAAATTTAGCATAGTCTTTGCTATATCTTCAAATTCGTCTTCCTCTAAAATGGAAACTATATTTTTCTTTAACTTTCCGACGTTTCCGCTCCATTCATGAAACAAGGATTCCATCGCGTCGCCTGTTTTCGTTTGAAATGACGATTTTGAAATAACCGCGAACCTACCGGATTTATCCGTTTGTAGCAATTGTAATGAACGATCCTCTAACTCCTTTCTAACCGAGTTGACGACACGAAAATTCCTTTTCTCATTTGGGTATTCATTCCCCATTACGTTTTCCATTCTGCCAACAGCCTGTTCAATAAACGCCGCTTTTTCTTCATGCCTGACTCCTCTCGCAACCGACTGTATGGATGAAAATACATCCACCCTTGACGGTTTTACATCAATACAAAACTTCGGCCCCTTTTCCAAGACTTCTTGCGTCTTCGCTGACAACATTACGCCACCCGGGTTGATAACAGAAGATCCACACATCCGATCGAAAAAACTATAAAACCGTGACTCTCTAGCCCTTCCCTCCTGAGATCTCATCTTAATACTATCCAGAACATGCTTTCGTTTGACATACCACATTCGGTCGAAAATTGTCCTCCTGATGCTGTTCCAAAGGATGTAGTCTCTGTGCCGCTTGAAATCACCTCCCACCAGGAGCTCCCAAAGTCTTTCGGAAGCGCTGCGTATTTCTTTGATCCGGTGACTTGAGGCTTCTCTGTACGCCTTGAGGATCCTCTTCTTTCCGCTCCAATGGCCCCCCGATGCCGACAGGTGTTTGAATGCAGAAGGGTCCACGAATCTTTTTCGAAGGCAGATCATGGTTGCCAGTTATCTGAAGCAAATCATGGTTGCCAGTTATCTGAAGCTTTATCTGAAATCACAGGAAACGCTTTTCCGTCCTCCACAAATGTTTAAACAGACCGCAACAGAGAAAAGCAATATTACATGAGCTTCCTGACACCGAATCGAATGCTGAGGAAGTCGTAGTTTTGAATCATGACGATCTGCAGTTGCGACTGCTCTGCACAAGCCCCAATATGGCGGCGCCCACAACAATGTCGGGGAACGGAGTGCCGATACTCTAAGCGCAGCTCATATAGTGGCTCTAGCCACGACTTGACGATGCCCTTGATCGCCTTCATGGTGCCAGCTACTTTACTACTCTGGATCTCATGTCCGGATATTGGCAAGTGGAGCTGGAGCCGAAAGATTCCGAAAAAACTGCCTTTGTGACTCCTGACGGATTGTTCCAGTTGAACCGCCTTCCATTCGGACTCTGCAGTGCACCTCCGACCTTCCAGCGCCTCATGGATAGGGTGCTTGGACACCTGTAGTGGACGATGGCGTTAGTTTATCTTGATGATGTCATTGTTTACGCTGACACCTTTGAAGAATACCAGCACCGTCTGCGTCTAGTGCTGAATGCCCTCACCAATGCGCATCTCCGTCTGAAACTATCGAAATGCTTCTTCGGATGCGACACAGTTATTTACTTAGGGCATTTTGTCAACAAAGAGGGTATTCGCCCGGATCCAACTAGGCTGGCAGCGCTAGCCAATATTCCTGAGCCTACTACCACGAAGCAGTTGAAAAGCTTTTTAGGCTTTGCGTCCTATTTTTGTCGATTTGTAAGAAACTTCTCTCTCAGAGCTGCTCCACTGACTCAACTCCTTAAAAAAAGACACCCAGCTTCTTTTGCTGATATCAGAAGAGCACTTCTTGAACCATGTGCACCATCCCTGGCTCGTTTTTCAAAAGAAGCAACGACGTTCATTCACACTGATGCCAGTGGCGAAGGGCTTGGCGCTGTTCTTCTCCAGAGGGATAGTGCAGGAGTAGAACATCTCGTCATACACGGAAGCCGCAAACTCAGCGAACCAGAAGGTCGATGTCATTCTTCAGAACTCGAGTGCCTCGCAGTTGTTTGGGCAGTGGAAAAGTTACGTCCACACATTTACGGAAAGCATTTTACAGTCGTGACACACAACTCTGCTCTCCGTTGACTTCAGTCAAAAAAGGATCCAACTCTGAAATTGACTCGGTGGGCAATGAAACTGCAAGAGTTGAACCACTGGATCGTTCATAGAAGTAGGAAACAGCACCAAGACGCCGACTTCCTCTCACGGCACCCCATCGAAGACGCCAGAGTTGCTCCTGTACTCGCACTCTTAGATTTGCAGTCGGCGCAAGCAGAGGAAGGTTACACATTCAACATAATCCAGTTGCTTTCTGACGAAGTGAGCGGGAGACCGCGACTTTCAGGACGTCGCTTACGACGTCTACGAGCGTTCTACCAGCTTTAGGACGGTCTGCTGTGTCATCGCGCCCATCCCCCAGGAGCTTGGCTCCCCGTAGTTCCCCCAAAATGCGTCGGAACGTTCTTGACATGTGCCATGATGCTCCAACTGCGCGTCATCTCGGGCAACACCGGACGCTCGAAAAAATCGCCAAAAGATTTTGGAGACCGCACCTCAGGACGGATGTCCCACAGTACGTCGCGTCTTGCGCAACATGCCAACTGCGGAAAACACCACCGCACCCCGTGAAGACCGAGCTATAGCAAATACCACCTCCAGGCAGCCCGTTTGAGGTAGTTGAAATTGATCACCTGGGGCCGTTTCCAAAATCTGATGATGGAAACAAGGACGTCATTGTCGCAACGGACTACCTGATGAAGTTGGTCGAAGTGGAGGCGGTTCTCGATACTTCACCTGTGCATCTCGTCACCTTCGTCAACAAACACCTTGTATTGAGGCATGGTACACCCCGCCGGATAATATCTGACAGGGGAACGTCATTTATGTCTCGTACTTTCGGTTGTGCTTTGCGAGATTGCGGAATTGAACATGCGGTCACTTCACCGTATACCATCCTCTAACGAATGGCCTAGTAGAGCGTACCAACCGTAGCATTGGAGATATATTAGCTGCGTTCGTCAATAATACTCACAAGAACTGGGAGACGTTCATTGGTACAGCGGCGTTTGCTTTGAACACTTCACAACAGGAAGTGACGGCCAAATCTCCATTTGAGCTTCTTTACGAAAGACTCCCGACGCTTTCGCAGGAATCATCGATGGGCGCTCCGTGGACCGGTCGGGCGCGAGAGTATGAAGAGAACTTCGCTGAACGACTAAGTGAAGCCAGGAAACTGTCTCGGCTGGCAATCTTATATAAGCAATCAAAGTTAGCCGAACGTCACAACAGAGACACCTCATTGCCATCGTTTTCACCAGGTGATGTGGTGCTTCTTCGAAGGCACCTAAGACGTCCACAGCACTCGGAAAAGCTTTTGCCCAGGTACTGCGGACCTTTCAAGATCAGCAGACAGCTTGGACCCGTAACCTACCGTCTTGAAAACCTTGACACCCTGCCTCAGCGTGGGAGACACCGCACTTTGACAGCCCATTCAAGCCATCTGAAACTTTTAAGTCACACGTGGTGACTATCTTAGCATCATCCGGGACGGACTTCCAAACAGGGAGGCGCGAGTGTAACAGACAAGAAAAAGGAAAAACAGGAAGAGACGAAGGAGAGGTCGGGTGAAGCACGGGGCTGAATTCTGGGTTGCCCGTTTAACCCATAAGCTGAGACTCCCGCAACAATATATATATATATACGGTCAAGATCCGCACTAGTCGTGCCACTTAACCTCGTATGGGAAACGATTGAGAGCGTAAAAAAGAAAAGATCTAGGTGTGATGTTATATGAACAAACGAATCCCCATGATATAGACTTACGATTTTTCCAAGCATCAGATTAATCCCTAGCACCACTAGCATCAGATCATATTCCTAGCATCAGTGTATTTTTGTGGTAAAAAAAAACCCGTAAATTGTTTTTGGTACACCCTATAAATTATGCAAACAATCGACTACGTACAGTTTTCTGGCTGTGTTTCTTTGTATGTATCAAGTTAACGTGCTTTGAAGTTGCCTGAGGCGTGTCCGCAGATAAAAATCTCATCAATCTCTGCGGAGGAACTCCGCGGGTCTTTTGTTCAACGTACGATGAGTGTGGCTGCGACTTAACCAAGTGAGGTCAATGTTGTTTTGATCAGAACTACAGCCAACGTAATAAAAGGGGTTGTTGGGGGGATCGGTGGCCGAGTGGTCTAGCGCACACCAGCTCGGAGCACGTGGAGAAAAAGCTCGCGCTGCAGAACCCAGGGATCCTAGGTTCGAGCCCCACCCCTGCCCGTTTCGATCTGGATGAGTATCGTACCGGCGTGCGGTCGTGTATCACTACTGCGTGATGCACGTTAAAGACCCCAGGCTAGCGGCTGTACCGCACTGGCTAAATTTCTCATCTACAGCTGGGAGACTCGTCGCCCCTGTGAGGCAGACCAAGTTCTATGCTGTATAAACACACACACAACCCAATATATATAGAGGGGTTGTTGTAGGAAGCATTCGGTAGGCCAGTCGCGTGGCTACAACTTTTCATGTAACATGACCTCGGACTTGTCGATACAAGAACAGCTCGTTAGCAGTTTTTGAAGGAAGCAGGCACAAGTGACAGCACCGGGAAGCGTTAACCGAAACCGAACTAATGTCAGGTAGTAAACCCCGCCCACAGTTAGTCCACCGACAAAGAAAACATAAGGTAGATAGCCCACCGGCTGCACAAAGCGCACTCCAAGCAACAAGGAGAAAGTTGCAGCGTGGATGACAGCCTCATCGAGTAGGCACTCGATAAGGTCTCGGTGCGTCCTTCATGGAAACACATAGGAAAAAGAGCGACCCGAAGACCAAGACGTCGTTCAAAGCGTAAATGAGAGGAATGGCCTCAACCATGAATGCGATAGATCCCAGAAACGTATATGAAACCAGCAGGAGCGCCCGAAGCAGCATGGCCGCCAGGGGCACTCCTGTGTCTACGTTGAGCAGAGAGAAGATGGCTGGAAAATGGCACCGACTTGTAGCCGCTAAAATGACTCTGTTGTTTGTGAAGAAACCTGCACACACTCTGCCGAAGACAGCGACGGATATGAGGACAGGCATCAAGTTAGCCGCCTCGCTACCCCACGTTGTGGCGACGAAGGGGACTGCGACGACCTCTGTGATTGCTACAGTCGTTGCGTCGAGGACAATGAAGAAGAACAGATTGAGGAGGAACACCACAAGTGTTATGCTCAGTAGTCCTCCAAGCAGCGCTCTTGGTATGTGTCTGGACGGGTTGAGTATCTCCTCGGCAAAGTTGACGACAAACTTCCTACGAAGGAGAAAAAAAAGGCAATTACTTTTTGCATGCATGATTACAAGGCATTATTTGCTCAAGACTAGGTTCTTCAGTTTTAGCAAAATTATTTTGTTGGTGACAAAGATGGCGTGAGTCGCAATCATTCGGTTTTGAATTGGTGGGATCTAGCATATCTTTCGATGTTATGAAGAACATCACCGTTAAAGGGAGACACCAACAACAATATCGTTTGTTTTCTTGGCTATTTTTAAGGAGCTTCCGCTGCCTTGTTTGCGTTGCTTGTTTTTGTGGGATGATGTTTGGATTATGTTTTCATAGGAGCTGACGCGTCTCCATGCCAAAAATAGAAAAACAACACACCAGTGCAGAACGGAAAAAGTTTCCGTACTTTTCCCTGAGATGTTGCCTCCTTCCACCCTAGTTGTAAGAACATAAACTGCAATCACGAAACAACTCGTCCCTAAACCCAGAGCTCAAACAAGATATAATCGTATATGAAGAACTCGCATTTTTCAATTTTTTTTTTTAAGACAAACGTTATATATTTGGCCGTCGGTTGCTAATACGTATCCCGAACTTTGTGTTGCGCAGGCACGCGATATGACAAGGACATAGATCCCTAGCATGATCAGACGTATTCTTTGCTTTCTTTTGCTTTTTTTTTAAATATAAAACAGGCGAACGCTTAACTTTAAGCAGAGGTGCAGCCATCTTCAATGCATGAGGTGACAGACAAATTTGAAGATCATATACAACGGATTATACAAAACGTACTTAAAAGGTTAAAACAGCGCGAAAAACGACGGACAGGGTAAAGAGGGACAAGTAGAGAGGGCTGACTCGCAACTAAATCTTCACTGGACTCAAAGAGGGCAATATATACGCACAATTGAGAACAAAAATAAGAAAATCAGCCTGAAAAACACCCAAAACAAAAGCACAAAAAACGAAGTATCACCTCTAAAAAGACAAACAAAGGCACGCGCTACAACCAAGCTAAATCAAGTGGTCAGAAAATGAATCTCCTTCCTTGATAAGGCAACGGAAGGGCTTCTGACACACATGACTTCCAATCTGTCTATTTCTAGAGCCTCCAAAATTTCACGTGTCAGCTGGTCCCGGTGATGTTTAACGACCTCGCACTGTTGAAACTGAGGCTGGCATCTGCAGTCACGGCAATGTATACCAATGTGACCGGAAACAGTCGAAGAGACATTGTAAGCATGTTCCCTCAGCCTGTCGTTGAGACAGCGACCTGTCTTGCCGACATAACGCCTGCCGCAAGACAGAAGGAGGGAATACACAACTCCCTCAGCGCAGGTGACGTATCGATTGCGATGCTTCGTAGTGCAGGCCCTCGCCTCCCTATCAGAGGGATTAACGGCTCGGCACAATCTAGAAAGCTTGTCAGGAGCGGTGAACAAAACGTCCACATCACATCTGCCCGCAGCAAGCGTCAACGTGACATATATTTAGTTACTATACCAACCCCCGGTCACAGTCCGAGTTTCGCGGCGCTGACATTAGCGTCGCCACCATCAGCGGCGCTGTGTATAGCGTCGCCACCGGCAGCAGCGCTTGGGTGGTGGGGGGCTCTCATTAATACAAAAATACAAATATGGAGCTTTGTTCGCTAACAGTAATTTCAACAAAACGTCTTCACCGCACCATGAAAATAAAATTCATTTTTTTTTATATATTTATTTTTGTTTGTTATGTTTTCTGTCTGAAACCAAAACTCTAAACCGACCCGCTGGCCTCGCTGGCGTCCTGGGCCCTGGAAGGCGCCGCTGCTGACGCTGCTCCCCTCGCTCTACCTTCGCCCAAATTTGAAACTTCGTAACGGCGGACGGCGGTATCGCGTGGTTTTGTTTACCCAAGGGTGCCCGTGCGAGCGTGGCTTCGCTCTCCGGCGTTCCGCGCGCCTGTCGAACTCGATGGATATTTCCGTGCAAACTTTCAGACACTGTTGAGAGGTGCATTTTACGTGGCCATATCCCAATGGTGCACGAACAGCGCAAATGCCAAGACCCACAAGTTTTTGTTTGTTCTTTTTTTTTTTCTCAAGAAAAGACAGGTGAGTATATACTCAGTTTTATTTGCTCGGCGAACTTACCATTAAACTTTTGTTCCCCATAGCTCTTAGCTTGCGGGTTTACCGTACTATAGGCAGGCTCGTTCTCGCAGTAAAAACATATCACCCCGAACAAGTACGGTTTTAATGAAGTTAATGGTATACACTTAGCCCCACTTCGATTTGTGCACAACTGCTTATTTAAAGTGCAACAATTGGGTTTAATCTAGAAAATGCTCTTTGGCGGTCCTCCAACAGACGGAGGATAATAAAAAGAAAGAATGAGGCTTCCTATATATTAATTTAAAGTTTCATTTATTTCTGCATGGTTCCGGGTGCGACAACGGCATTATGTCATTAGTCTATTCTCTGTAGATAGACATTTGTTTTGTTTTTAATTTAGTTTGAAATTTTAAATATCATGACCACATTGTCATTACAGATGCTAGGACATATGGAACGAGCATTTGAACGTTGTCTCAAGGAGGAAGAAAACTTCGGACACTTCGTGGTTCCCAACCAGTTGTACAGCCTGTTGAGTGCCAACATTTTTCGAAGCTTTATTTCACATTTCCATCTTGGTTGCGTGAGAAGCTATGAATATGTAAAAATTAAGCTAATAATTGCTGGGGACATCGTAAGTGGCTTATGTTTCTTAAATCGGTGAAGAACTTTACTTTCAGTAAACAGCTGATCCAACTTGGCATGTTGAATGCATAATTATGTGGGTCAATGTGTACACTTGTAAAGATATGCGTTAGTGACAATTCCGAAGAAGTGATAGTGATAAAATTAGTGATAAAGCTCATTCCCAAGGTGTGCGGAGGCGCATGTAATAATGAAGTGATGAGATCGTGCACAGATGAGAGGTGCTGGCGACCTGAAACGGGAGCTTGTGGGCGAGGTTGACGAAGTGATTTTGTCAACGTTTTATTTTTGCGCGCATGCAGGTGCAGTGCTGTACTTAATTCCGTTTTAGCATCTGTGTAATAAATATGCCTCGAAATATTACGGTCGCAGCTCTGGATTCCTTACTGGACGGCGGGACGTCTCGAAACAGAAGAACAACGAACACACACGAATACGCACCTTATACAACTGAAAGCGAAATCGCACATCGTATATTACGTTAGGGACTTTTCGCGAACTGTTACCGTGTTCCGCGTACCGCATTATCGGGGCCTTTGAAACATGCTTTATAGGCGCGCACCCGGAGTGATACCGTGACAGCGGGGCGCGCACTTAAAAGCATGCTTCAAAGGCTCCGATAGTGCGGTACGCGGAACACGGTTTGTTAATACTCCCTATTATGACACTACCGGGACCGGGCGTGGTGCTCAGGAGCCTGGATCCAGGCTCCAGCACGACCCCGAAGCGATCCATACGAAAACCACCCGACAAAAATAAAGGGGCGCCATGTTGGATTCTTCACGGCTTGGCTTAGAAACGGCTTCAAAGCAGGCTACTACGTTCCAAACGTGTATATAAAACTCGTTTTGAAAAGTTGAGCCAGATATTTTATTAATAGCATGGTTAGCTCTTAATATAATTTTACAATTTACCGAATATAAAATGATAAGTTGACTCGTTCAAGTAATGAGAGCCCCACGGACGAGGAATTCGGCGCTACTGTACAAAACTCGACTCCATTGCGCCTATGGAAAATGTTCGGGGGTTCACTATACTTCGTTTCAGCTTCGGTCCGGGCGCGGCCGATGTTATGAGCCGAAGGGCCAATCAAACATCGAAAGAGGCACAACGTCATGGTGCGCTCTCTGCAGTTGATAGGACCAGCCGGTATTCGTTGTCTCGCTGTGCGTGCTCCTCCGCCGGCAAGTCCTATCAAACGCAGGGAGCACGCCATTACGCTATGCTTTTTGCGCTGTTTGATTCGCCCTTCGGCTCATACGATCGGCCGCGCTCGGACCGAAGCTGAAACGAAGTATAATTACTTGTACCTCGGTACTTTACAACCTTGGTAATGATGTGTAAGTTTAGAACTTACTTCATAAAGATGAAATATATAAATTCTGAATTTTTAAATTTATGTCTTAATTTATTTGAACAATATTGCCGGAATTGCACAGAGATACAAATTACAAACTGGAAACATTCTATTTTACAAGGAATATTTGTTGACATTATGGCTAGTTACATGTAATGAAATTGATCTAACTGAAACGCTAGTAAAACAAGAAAAAAACAAAGAAAATAAAAAGGTTATACTTACCAGAATATGCGAGGCTCTTGGCAGTAGCCATATCACAAGTGCCACTCCACCCGAACCTGCGTTTCTGAAGACGATGCCAGGCATGACGGATATAGTAGAGCCTAAGACATTTGAAAACAAAAACAAAATGCGCGCAGATGATTAAAATTCCTAGCCCAATAATACCGCAACTAGTAGGTGTAAATAATTATGCTTACTATTGCAACATACCTTTTCGAAACGCGCGCAATATACTAGCTTCTGCTTTAATTTTCCGAGTCCGCCTTCGTGTGAGCACGCATTCTGAGCATTTATTGGTCACCACTCCTGCGTCAGTGTTCGGCGTGAGCTCGGCTCATATCGTATTGGTCACGAATGCTGCGTCGGCATTCGGCGAGGACTCGGATCGAATCACACCCGTCCTATCCCCCCCCCCCCCCTCCCTCGAAAAAAAAAAGCAATTTTGTTAGAACATTTTTTAAGCACCTTCTCAGTTACGTGCGCGCTTTGCCTATCGCGCGATTTTGGCGATTCGGGCGGCTTCACCCCAAAAAACAGTTCTGACTTGCGACGGGTCTAGAAATATTTACTGACAAATTAGGCATAGCCAAAATTGACAAAAAGTATTAATCACCGAGTATTAGGATCGTCATATCGAGAAACAAAATTGCAAATGCGTCACATTGCGCAATAACGCTCTGGATTAAAGGTTGTTTTTCCTCGTGCCTATAAAAGGTAAGAACTTCAAATATTTTTTGTTTGTTATTCTGTATTTAGTTCATCTTGGTATAACATATGGTTGTCCGGCTTAGTGGGAGAAATTTACACGAATTTCTCAAACAGGGGCATTTGACTAAAAATGCATTACTTTGAAAATCATTTAAAAAAGGGGCATCCTTAATATTATTTTAACTCTTCGAAATTAACCTGTATGATATGTATGTACAGTGCTAATCACACTTGTCTATAACGCGCGAGCGTGCGACTTTTTACGGGGAGCGCTAGATTGGTGGCATTCGCGGAAACTAAGCTAGTCACATGGCGCAACATGGAACGGCCCGCTCGAGGGGTGTCCTGCCCATTCTATCAGCTTGATAAGCAATAAAAGTAAAGTGTTTTATGATATATTTTTGTTTTTTTGATGACGACATCGTTGATGCGCCTTCATGCTTTAGTTTGTTTATTGTTCGAGCAATGATGTTTGTAAAAAGCGTGCGAGCAGCCTTCCGCGTTTGCCGCCAGCTGATAGAGTGGGCGGGACACCCCTCGAGCGGGCCGTTCTATGTTGCACCACGTGACTAGCCTAGTTTCCGAGAATGCCACCAGTCTAGGGCTCCCCGGAGAAAGCCACACGATCGCGCGTTATAGGCAAGTGTGATTAGCACTGTACTAACAGAATTTGCAAAAACATAATGCAATAATTTTCTGGCTTTGAAGTGATAAAGCGCGAAATATGGCCAAATTGAAGCTAACGCGGTTGATAAATACGGCGTGCATATACCCGTTGTTCACAATTTCATTATTAATAAAAAGTGTAAAATGGTCAGGAAAAGACAAGTTGACAGCACAGTGTTGGAGCGTACTTTTGAAGGGAAAATTTCAAATACATTTTCGTACAACCGACCCCAGAACGCCCATGTGCCAGAGCGATCGAGAGGCACCACCCTGTAATTACCCGTGCCACACGGGGCAACTCGAATGCCATTTACAACGAATGGCATTTGAACGATCGGTCAATCAGCGCGCGACGCTCCGGGCGTGGGCGCATTCCCACGCGCGACAGATTGCGAGCTGATTCGCCGATCACACAAATGCCATTCGTTGTAAATGGCATTCGAGTTGCCCGTGTGGCACGGGTATAATAAATTTCGCGGTGTCTGTTTCAACAGCCGGCGTGTCACCGTCTACGCGACGGTAAAGGAAGCAACCGGAGCGACTTTGAAAACAGACCAGCACGCAACCTTGGCGGTAACGTGATATAGGAGTTAGGGTGCGGCAGAACCTGAACCTGCGCCGCCTGTGAGCGCCAACAGATCCGCCGTAGCAAAAAGCCGCCACAACGCAAAAAGAAAAAAAAAAAGGATTACGAAAGACTGAGATTGATAGGATCGCGCACCATAATACTTTAAGTTGTCGGTGATGATAATGTACCTCTCTGTCTGACATGCTCACCGACGGAGCATCTGATCAAAATAGCTGTCGTTCTCAGGGAGTCCCACTTCCCTTTGGAGGCTCGTGCCCCCGATCGGTCGAGCCGGGGGTTCAATCTGACGTCATTTGACGTTCCGCAGTTTTGCCGCGATGGTTCGAGATTCGCTCCGCATGCTGCTAGTTTTGATGCGTCGATGAATATATGAAGAAAAAAAAAAAAGTGTTTCGAAGCGGCTCTTTGCTACTTCCTGAGAAAGTATCGAGGCCATAATGGTCTCGGCCTTCAAACAGCCTTAAAACTGCGCCCCACACACTGCTCACACGTACCATACAAAAGGCACGGCGCACGCTGCCGACGTTATGACAGAATCATCTGCAGAGACACAATCAGGCATACGCATTTTAGAGCGCAGCACTTAGGCGCCCATTTCCGGCTTGAGCGGCGTCACCATCGGCGTAACCGTGCGATGACGATGACGATTGAAGATGACGTCATCGTGATGACGTCATCAGTAACGTCATTGGTGATGTCACGTGTGACGTCATCAGTGATGATGACGATGACGCTAAATTCCCCACTAAATCTAGCGGAAAAAATTTCCCCCGCTTAATCTAGCGGAAAGCATTTCCCCGCAAAATCTAGTGTGAAAAAATTCCCCGCTAAAGTTAGGGGCCAAGATTGCCCCGCTAAATTCCCGTCAAATTTACAAGGGCGATGCTATCACCAAAGACGTGCATTTTCTGCGACTTGCGTTAAGCACACGTCGATCCACACCCATGTGAGTAGCAGTGTTGCGGAGTTGCCACTCCGGAGTTGGAATTATCCCAGAATCATTCGGCATTTTCGCGGCCCCGGAATGGAATTGGAATGGAATGGCAGCAACGTTCAGGGGAATAAAATGGGGAATGGAATTAGATGCCTTTTGCCCGGAATGGAATGGAAATGGAATGGGCCAGGTTCTTTAAATTTTATTTATTTATTTATTTATTTATTTATTTATTTATTTATTTATTTATTTTTTACGTTCAGCTATACCGTGCTAGTCAGGGAGTCGGTTGTTCAGGAATAAAATGAGCGGGAAACTGCGAACCCCGCGTAAGGCCCCTAGCAGACTTATGCGCAAAAGAAAAAAGATGCAATACAAAAGACAAGCGTCAAAGCAAAGAACAGAGGGGGGGATGGGAGGGGGGGGGGGGGGGGGGAGGTGGCGCCTTTCACCAGTGAAGTTCAACACATAACCGAATGCGTCTGCGCCTGTAATATTGCACGGCTGGTACGTCATCAGCCGACGTGAACGTGACCTGCTGCTCTGGTGATCCGATACCCAGGAAGGAGGCCAGACGTGGCCCTCGCTGTGCGGACCCAGACTTCGTACACTTTCGAGTCGTCTTGAGCGCGCTGTTTCTGGAAGAGCTCGCACCTGTGCCGGCCGTCTCAGATCGCAATCCACGAGGCCTCTGTTTGAATGATGCTAGGCGAAACTTGAAGACTGCCATTTATTGCGTTGGAGGCGGAGAGTCGGCAGGAAGGACCGTCACAAACAGGCATGCCACCGTATCGTTTTTTTCAACCATAACAGAAGATAAGACATATGTGCTTCAGGATACTTCACGTGGTCCACATTTCTTGAAAATTCCAAAATGCAACTGCCCGCATGGTCTTCAACGAGGTCAGCTACAACGAAAGTATGTATTGTCCTTTCATACAGCAGCGGGGGTAAAGTTTCAATGTTCAAGGGCAACACCTACAGATTCAAGAATACTAGTTCATCCCCACCGTGACGTCATGTGATCAGTGCTGACAGGGGCGCCCTTATTAGACAGGGAAGTGGTGATGCTTTTATGGAATTTATTTTAGAGGTCGAAGTCTTTTCGCATCACTGGTCAGTCCGACAGAATGCTAGGGAAGGGTCCGCGGTCAATCCTTGATGGAACGTTTTTTAAACCCATTTAGGACTCTTCGTCCGGAACCACTACCTTCAAGGCGAAGTGCCAAGCCTGCGGAAAAGTAATTTCGGGACCAAAAAAAAAAAAAAGAAAATTCCACTTCAAACAAGCCTCATCTCAGTTGGCGTCTTAAAGAAATTTGAAAATGTATTGTATTATCTGTATTTATATTTCTGCCCTCCCTAAAATGTATTCTTGTATTTATATTTCCAAAGACTTTTTACTCTTTCTAAAATGTATTTCCGATATGTATCGCGATACATTTTTATAAAATATATTTTAGACTAGAGTATCAGTATCTTAGCAACTATTTTCATCTATCCCAGTATTTGTATTTCCAAATACATTTCTGAACATTTCTGCCCAACCCCTGCAGTGTATAGCAGCTGTCAAGTGACACTTTTAACGTTTAGGAATTGGAGGAATGGAATGGAGCGACTCAGCCATTCCAGGAGTGGGAATGGGCCCAGTGTCCCCATTCCTAGGAGTTGAAAGGAATGGAATTATTGAAAACTCAAATTCCCCGGAATGGAACTGGAATGGAATGGGGGGCGCCCATTCCGCAACACTGGTGAGTAGTGGGGGGACTTTCCACTTTCTCCCTTCAGTAACTTCCCTCTTCCTCCTCAAGAGCTGCGCTTTAATTCGGCGTTACAGGGGATTGTAAACGTCTTTCATTTTAGAGCGCAGCTCTTAGGCGCCCGTTTCCAGCTTGAGCGGCGTCGCCGTCGCCGTCGGCGGAACCACGCGGTGCATTATGGGCAAATTGCCCGCTAAATCTAGCGGAAAAAATTTCCCCGCTAAATCTAGCGGAAAACTTTTCCCGCTAAGCTTAGCGGAAAAATTTCCTCGCTAGATTGAGCAGAAAAATTTTCCCATTAAATCTAGCGAAAAAATTCCCCCACTAAGTCTAGCGGAAAATATCCCCCGCTAAATCTAGCAGAAAAATTTCTCGGAGGGTCACGGGACCTGGGGGTCACATGACCCCCCCAGGTCGCTTGACCCCCCCCTTCCCGAGCTCACGTGCGGGGTCATGAGACCTTGGGGGGGGGGGGGGGGGTGTGGTTCGCGTGACCCCCCAACGTGGATTTCCCCTCCCCCGAGGTCACGTGACCCCTCTCCCAGCTTACGTAACCCCCTCCCCCCCCCGACACCACGTGACCCCCCCCCCCCCCGCCCCCCGAGAACACGTGACCCTCAGTACCTTTCTCCTCCTCAAGAGCTGCGCTATAATTCGGCGTTACAGGGAGTTCTAAACGGCTTTCACTTTTTTGTTTCATGTATACGTGTGCCTCGAACATGTTTGCTGACTGTTCGAGCAGCAGCCAAAGAAGTGCATCGTCATGTCGCTGACTATCTCTGTGCGTTTGCTGCACCGGCTAAAACAATAACACCAAAAAAAAACGCGGGATCGTGGGGTATTTACTATGGTTGACTGGTTCAGGCTGTGATAACAAGCGCAGAAATGTGCCAAGTGTCGTGACGATGAATCTGTAGCGGTTGTTTGATTGGCTCTGTCCGTCTGATCGCAGCGCCACCTACGGCAGGGCTTGAAGGGTCAAACGCAATGTTAACTAATCTCATCAACAAATCAATTAGGCATCGGGTTTACACTAGAAGTATGGAAAAGAGCGTCGACTTACGCTGGTTCTTGCTGTTCCGTGCTGGAGACAGATCTCCCGTTTTGCTTTCGATACCAAACTCTCCACCTTGCGTGAAGGAGTCGTATATGATTCCACTGCGAGGGTGTCCAACATTTCAACCGAGCCGCTTTGGTTAGCGGAATAGTTGTCGTTTTCTTTCTTTATCCGCTTTCCTCTTCCTTAAAAAGTCATTGCGGCGTCGGCGGCGGCGGCACCACCTGCCGTCATTACATTTACACAGCACTGGTACGTGTGTGTGCGTCTGTGTGTATGTGTGTATGTGTTTGCATTTGTTAGCGCTTTAATCGACAGCTGTGACTTCTTCGGCCGCGTCAACCGCACGATAGCGAGGACAACGGGGCTGGCTGTAGAAAAAGCCGGGAAAAAAAAGGCGCCTCCCTGATTGAAGAGGATGATATTTTTGTGTTATTATCGGCAGGATCGCGAAGAACGTACGCGTTTACAACGTAGCGCTTCACAATCGAAGCCTTTTTTTTTAATTTATACTAACCTCGATCTCCGATGTGTGTCCCAGAATGAAATGGTAGCTCATGGACACAGCAACTATTCGCGCCTCCAGCTCGTTGCTCGCCCTCCCGCGGCGGAAACGGGAAGCACTCTAGTGAGGGTCCTCCGGTTCTCCTGCGCAGCGGGCACGGCGGAACTGGTCGCGATGATGGCTCGCGAAATGTCATTTCTGAATGCGAGCAGCACTTTTCACTGACCCCGTGGACTGCTGCAGCCGGCAGGTGACTCCGCCTTTCTAGAGAGTTTTAATATTGCGTATGGAAGCAAACGGAAGCGCTGTGTGTTTGCGTTAGAGTTGCATCTGCACGTCGGTGCCATGCGCTAATCCAAGACCGCAATTTTGGGCTCCCGGCACGTGAAATGTGGAACACGCAATGCTAACGCAAATACAGTGCTCGCTTTCGCTCGTATACGCAATACTAAAACATGCTACTGTTTCATTAGTTTTCCAACGCCAACGAAAGGTACTGCAGTGAGCAGACGTGCACCCTGGTGGGCGCTCCTTCGAACTGGAAAGACTGAGACTGGCGAAACAGCGGCGCGTAAAAGTTAAAGAGAAGGAAGTTTCTGGGTAGTTTTGTAATTAAAACAACAACAACGGAATCTGTTTTCTCGTATTTCGGGGTATTTGGTCCGGAAGGATTGGCGGCGAGTTCGGAGAAAGTTTTTCTGATTTCCGAAAGTCGCGACTTTGATAAAACTACTAGAGTCACTGTACGGGTTCCCAGAGTAACGCATTCCTTTTCTTTTTGCGTTTTGCCGACAACATACCCACTCTAACCGATCATGTTTTGGCTTGACGAGCATCATTGGACGGTAGCGATCACGTGACACAAGGACCGCTAGACTCACGTCCATCAGCGCTTCAAGCGGCTCTAATCGCCACCATCTAGGGGTCCAGCAAACAACTGCACACACGCACGCTCTGCTGCCCATCGAACGCGCGTTTACGCGCCGTCTTTTCCACGCGGTTACCAACGTCAAAAGCGAGAAGATTCTGTACTTAGTGGCATATTGCCTGCTTGTTGCGCTTTTGGGTGCAGCAGCAAGTCGGAGGATAGAAAGAGACTCTTCCGGATCCCGTTCGGAAAGAACGTAACTGCAAGACGGAGGAAGAAGGCTCTGCTGGCCATAGTAAAACGGAAATATTTCGAGCCCAATGCAACAAGCAAGCTTTGTGAGGCGGGTGTCGATTACACCTGGTTCGTTCCGCGTATCACTCGTTGCCTCGCAGTCGAACGGGCGTCAAGTGTGTTCGGTTTCGCACGAGCGACGCTTTTGCGATATGGTAAGCGACGGGCTAAGCTACAGCCGGTGTTGGGTCAGATCTCTCGCGTGTGGCATATCGCGTCGCTCAATTTTAGATTTGCAGCAAACTGAGCTAATTCATCGAATGTCGCGCGCATGCGGTTGCCCCTTGGGGTGACGTACCGAGCGAAAGCGGGTCCTTGAGACCCTGGGAAAAATGGCTTTCATGCAGTATATTCTCGCTACTTTTGTAGTTTCTTGAAATGGGTTCTGTACAGCATTTAGATCGCAGTGCTTTCTATCCAGATTGCCTCAACATGCTGCGTCTTTTGATTACAATGACCTCTAGGATCACTTCGAAAAGTCTCAATTCGAAACGCAAAGAGCCGATGGCAGAAAACTCCTCAAACAGAGCGCGGTTCCTATGATACTTGGCGCTGGACTAGTCATCGCAACCAAGCAAAAAAACGGTCAGAGAGCAAATTATGAAATGTAATGTTAATTATCTACGAAAGCTACTCACAGCACCACAGAAGCTCTTGTGTACCCCCTCGACCAGTTTGAATAAAGCTCTTTCAATACGCTGGACCCAAGATGGAGGTGATATGATTTCGGTTTCAGCGCCGCTTCGCAGTTCTAAAACGAACCTTCGGGGTTTCGTTTACTCTGGGAACCCATACAGTGACTCTACATATAACACCATGATTTACCCACAATTAATGCCATTTTACGTGAATTTCTAAGTCTAGGTAGAATGTTTAGACTATTTTTATTTTATAACTCGTTCAATTAAGAATGCTGGAATTGGAACCAGTGATGATAATTTTTCAACTTTGAATTCCCATAGTCATTCGCGCGTTTGAAAATTAGATCATAAGCAACAAAGTATATCATAATTTGAAAAAAATATTCATTAAAATATCTTAATTTTATTATTAATAATACGAATCACCGTAATGTAGGCCCCCCAAAAATGCCACAGTGACAAAAAAAACCACATTCAACCATAGTAGTCTTTAGAGACAAATCTAATTTTTATTTCATTTTTAACACATGAAAAACTCCGACATCGGTGTCGAGATAGGGTTATGGCCAAAATTATGATTTTCTCCGTAGAACGAAAACTATGTGAAACACATGGTAATATTACAATCCTTTTTTTGTATTAATCGAGGCCACTCATTATAAAATGAAGAAATATTAAACTTGCTTATTGTGTGCTTTGATTTGAAGCATTCGCCTACGTTTCACGCAGGATCAAATGAACAAATGGATATTCGAATGCTGCCCTGGTGGTAGGGTTAAGTGTTAATACGACAAAAAGTTACGGGAAAAAAAACCTGCAAACATGCGTGGGTAGGTACAATTTACGTCGCAATCAACATCGGTTTTTTATAACTGGAGGTCAACATATTTCTGCGAAATCTTGACCTCGAAAGGACGCTAGCCTTGCCTCGGAGAATGCAGGCGGCCTGACTAAAGTACCCCTACCCTTCGAGTCTTAAAGGGATACTACAACGAAATTTCGGCGCTCATTTTTTGGTCTATATGTGTTCAAAAGAGCAGTATCACATGGAAAATACCAATATCTTGTTAAAAAAGTATCGAAAAGGAATTTTAAAAACGAATTAAACGATTAGCAAAGAGCACCTGGTGGATGTCGCTATCGCCTCGTTTGTAATGCTCGTCTAGGAACCTTGACAGCTAGTGACGGAGGTTGTCTCGTCTCCGGCCACGACGAGAGAAGGGGGGAAGGAGGAACTCCCCTTTTCCCGAGAATCCCTTTTGTGTGTCGCAGAGGTCGCTATTGTCCCCCTAGAAGATTATAGAAGATTAACCCGTCACTCAAAATTCGTACAAAAGCAGCCGCTTCGGTGGCTGGAACGACTAGGCCATCCTCTCGGCATCAGCCTCGCCGTAGCTTTGCTTGTCTTGAGACGACCCACGTCACGATTGCGTTGGATGTCACGTGCTCTAAGCTGGGCCTTCTCCGAGCGCTTGCCAGAGTGGGCCGTTTATAACGAAAAATACAGCCACCAGGCTCAAAATATAAACGTGCGATTGTCATTTACGGGTACTGTGGATCATATTCAAGCTATTTTTGAACACGACGGGAATATTTCAAATTTCGTTGAAGTATCCCTTTAAGGACTCGACGACAATTTCAGGGCAGCAAACCCTATATACAGTGAAAACAGGACGACGAAATGACAAATAGATAAATGTACGCACCGAAATATTTTGTGGGCCTGTCTGGACGTTGTTCAAAGCACATTATTATATTTTATGGCTGCGCATTTTTATTGTTCACAATTAAAATATCCCACTTTAAAGATTGAACAAACAAGATATGTCAAAAAAACGTAGATCTTTTCTCTTCAAAGAAACAAAAAAAAAAAACGGTGACTATAATTGTGTTCATGAATTTATTTTCCTCTGACTTGTTTCTCTTTTTGTTTTGACATTTTGAACGGTTTGAGCAAAGAGAAACACCCACCGAAAAAATTCTCTGGCTACGCCACTAGTGCTTTCACTTGAATTCGACCAAACGTGAAGGAATCTTCTTAGAGATGTGTGTGGTTGCTTTATCTCTCCGATGAACAAAACGGTCCTTCACAAACCCTAAAATAAAGCAGTTTCACACACACACACAAAAAAAAGGAAAAAAATCCGATTTGACAGAATGTGAAATCTGGCACTATCTCGATTTAAATGTTTTCTCAATTTTGGACGTTGTTTGAAGATTATTTCTAATATTTAAGTAGCTAACATATTGTTACGGTGCTGACAATGTAACGAACTGTTTTTGTTAATAAAACAGTGCTTTTTAGGTTTTTAATATTTTTTGTCTTTAAAATAGCGAATACGCTACCAGACGTGATTCGCCCTCAATTTTAATTGCTCTAGTACCCACGAGTGAAATATATTGAGATGGAACACGTATCAGTGCATAGCTACGATTATACGCTATTTTGTGTTGCAACTTCGGTTTTGGTATTCTTAGTGAAATAAATTATATCTAGTTCCAAACATGTTACAATTCTAGATTTTTTGGTTATATCAAACAGTTTTCTTAAAAACTTAATTTTTTTACTTTTTTTCTGACATTTTTACTTTTTTGTTTGTTTGTTTGTTTGTTTCTATGAGTTTATTTGAGACAGAACTTACAGAATGTCTCGGGGGACATGGCTAAAGGCACTTTGAAGTGCCTCACCAGGCCACGCCGCTCTTTTTGGCAACAGCGGTAGCAAAACAAAACAAGAGTGACATGCTTTCACTGCTATACAATAAAAAACAAAACACAAAAGAAGACAAATAACAAACAACCAGTGGTGTGCGAACAGAGGTGGGCCAGTTATCTATAATATCACATTTTGCTTCAACAGATTTTTACCAGAATACTTTTTTGTGCTATCACATGCATTTATCATTCAAGAAGTTTAGGACACATTTTTTGTTGTTATATTCATCCGCAAATAAAATTTCTTTCACACTTTTCTTATAACTAAGGGGTGACCTGGCGCTATTTAGAAAGTCTAAAATAGTTGGGTGTTGGTTAAAAAAATATGGTATCTGAAAACTTAGCTTCTGATCTCCATACTTTGTCCGTGAACGAGATTTCATTATTACATTTTGTCTTAAACTGTACGGCCCAATTTTCACGGGGTACTTGGCATGGAACAGCAATTTGTCAGTATGAAATTGCCCCCGAATCTCTAGGGACAGTTTATATTCGTATAGATTTCTTAAGTTTATTATTTGGTAATGCTCTAAAGTATGGTGTGGTATTCCTAAAAAAATGTATGTTTCCAGTTGCTCGTAATGCTCGCTTTTGTATAGATAAGAGATGATCTAAGTTTGTTTGGGCCGTACTTGACCACACTAATGGCGAGATACAGTTTACGTTTAGCTTTTTGGGGCAGATAATATCTTAATGTATTCAAAAGACCAACAGCTCGACATAGATTTACTATGAGCGAATCAATATGGGGTGTCCATGATAAGTTTTTGTGGAATAGAACTCCCAAGAATCGAATCGTTCACTCTAAAAAAAGGGGGGTGTAGGCGTTACACCCCTTGTCACATATACGACACCCCAAAACTTCAGTCGGATGTACAGCACACTGAAGTAATACCGACGCTACCAAATTTTCACAAGCGGCTTGGTAGCCGAATTGTACAAGTCATTAAAATAGTTAATGTCAGCGTGACTGACTGCAAAAAAAGTTATCGGGGTTTTCTAGGCTCAACTGCAAAACCTGTGCGTTTTTTTCCTGTATACTTTGATACGTACTTTAGCTGTTTAATATGTTATATCGCAACCGTCATCAACCCTCCCGCAAAAGTTGGGGCCGTCTGTTCGACCTCAGCGTGCTGTACATCCAACTGAAGTTTTGGGGGTGTCGTATATGTGACAAGGGGTGTAACGCCTACACCCCCTTTTTTTTAGAGTGTTTGAAGACTGCTGAATGAAAGAGTCCTGAAATTCTAATCTAAAATTTGACGGTAATGTCATTCCTTTCGATTTAAATAGTAAGTACTTAGTTTTATCTACGTTTAAATAAAGTTTATTTGATTTAAGCCACATGTCTAACCCCCTCAACCATTTTTTTGCCCTTCCAAAGAGATCGTGTATGTCTACACCGGAGAAGAAAATATTCGTATCGTCTGCATATAATACTATGTTTAAACTACCATGTATGTATGTTTACAATGTCATTGATATATAACAAAAATAGTATAGCCCATAAAGTCTAGAAATACTCAATATAAGTCTTGGGTGTAGTATTTCTGTTTCATTTGGAGGACAACCGGTTAAGTCAGTGAAGTTAGGTATGTCATACAACTCTTGGATAAAACGTCACCGCAGTGCCACTCGGCGGCTGAATAATACCATATGTTTCTGGAAGCTACTTTACCTTATTTATTAGTGGTAATATATGCTCGAAGCTACTCCTGGATTATCAGGGGTGGGGGGTGTTAGGCTGCTAGAATAAACTGTTTATGTTAAGAGAAATGCCACCTACAATCTGAGAGCGAGACGAGCCAGGCATGATGTTTCAAGATCTGGCAGGCGGGTGTTATGTTAACAATCGCTGGAGCGCCGTGCGGCATAAAAGAAGCGTAATAAAAAACAAATCACAAAAAAATTGTCCCCCCCCCCCCCCCCTAAGCAGCTCACTACCTTTCTCCTGAGATACGCAGAAGTGTCAAAAATATTTCGGTGATTCGTGTGACAATTAGGTTTGTTTTTTGTGAAATCACGGCTTATTATTTTTCTTTGCACGAGCTTGAGCTGTTTGGACAAAGCAAAACATATATTATTTTGTTAATAAGATAGCATAAATCCGATATTCGAGCTGGCAAAAGAGGCAAAAAGTCCCTCATGTATCGCCATCATAAACAACCTCATTTAAAAGGCAAATAAAAAGTTTAAAACATTTTAAAACAGTTTGGTTGGGGCACGCGTGTCAAAAACAAAAAAAAAAAACAACGTTCACGGAACCAAAAAAAAAAAAAAAAAATTCAGAGCAATATTGATGGCGAGAGATTTATTTGAAATTCTGCGCGCAAATTCCATGACGTCACAGAATGATCAATCGCTCTTTCGACCTCTACGAAAGGGTATTTCGATCTTTCCACCACAATGTGAAGGCGAAGCCAATCCACCTCTCCTGCACGCGCCCGAAATGACGAGAGAAAAAACAAATGGAGAGGAGGTGACTACCGAGGAATTCGCGTCTCGTGCCGTCAATATTGCTCTAAATGTTTTTTTGTTTTTTTTTTCGCGTAACTTTTTTTTTGTGACAGGTGTGACAATTAGGCTGTTTAAACGAATTGTGTTTTTCTTTTCATGTGTTATTTATTGAGTAATGTCTCCGTGTTAATAAAACACGCTTGCATAAACGTGCATAATTATCCGCACACTACCCTTTGTGTTAACTAAGAGGCGTTTACAAAAAAGTTTTTTCCTTGCCTAGATAGTTTACAAAGCTACATATTTGAACACTCTAACTTACGATAAACTATACAGACCCCAAAGCACCAATTATGCAGTTCGCCGAAGACGCAATTTTCCGCTCAAAGTCGTCATACGTGTCAGAGGCGGAAGCCTTTTTGTGCGGGTACTGACGTCCATTCGGCTTTCTTGGTTTTCCGGAAACCGATCATGCAGACTTGCACAGGTTACTAAAAAAGTAACCAATTCTGTTTACAAGTACACAAGGCTAAATTGTAACTGATTACAGTTCAATACTCTTACATAAAAGTAAGGGGCCGCTAGCGCAAAAAATAATCCGTTTCTTTCGCGGCATTACTTTCTACTTCACTGTCTCAGGATAAGACACAAAACACAAGCGTGTTATGGAAGCGTATATTGTTGCCACCAGTCACAGTTTCGTAACCGTGAGCAACAGGTGGTTCTCGAAAGTCTCGTCGGACATCTTGCCTCGTTTCAAAGTGACAATGTCGTCCGCCGCGCTGAAAAGCTTTTCAATTGAGGCACTCACAAATGCCTGGTCCACTCTGTTGTGTGCTTCTTGAGAAATGGCACGGCTCTCTGCCCTGGTGAAAGCGCAAAGCTTCGTTGCTACAGCCAGAATGTGGCGTTCTTATAATCGCAAATCTATACAAATTTTGATAGAGATAATAGAATCTGGAATAAAATGAAAGCATTTGAATATATTATATAAATATATTTTAACAGGCAAATACCGCCAAACGATGGTGCAGGAAAATAGCAAACACAATATTTACACGTAAGAATCAAATTATAAATTTAGGTTTTATATCAATCTTCCATTTGCTCTGAGCACATGTCGCGCCTTGGTTGAGACGTCGTGAATAAGAGGATAAAACTTTTCGGATATAGAGAGTGTCCCAAGCAACCAGGCTCGATCTAAAATGGACCGTAAAAATCGACGCCTACACGTAGCCCTATAAACTTTTCGTCAAAGGTGTATTTCACAGGACGGTTTTTTCTTGTAAAATTGCAAAGGGTACCTCTCTTTCTGGAACAAAAAGCACAAAAAATACTTGCCCGGGTCAATGGCGAACGGCGACGCAGACGACCGAGTCCCGTTGTGGGGTGTGTTTGGCGCACGTATTGACAGATGGCGTTGCGAGCAGCGTCTGAAGCTGTAGCCGACCAGCGAAGGAAGGCACCCGACACGCAGACGAAATCCGTTAGTAGCGAAAACGCCGTCGTTATGCAAATTCGTTTTTTTTTCTCTTACTTAAGCTTTGATACTTTTGTGTGCGTTAATTTTTGAACCAAATGTACATTACAAAACGATTGTGTATATTTTAATAAACCACGGTGGTCGCAAACAGTCTCGGTAAAGTGGTAGTGCCATCCATCAATACGAGCGCCAAACGGGGCCCACCACTCGATTGGTCGTCTGCATCGCCGCCCGCTCACCAGCAAGATATAATGTGCACCTGCGTACCACGATCGCGAAGCGGAAAGACCGGACATGCGCGGCGTGATTGCCATCTTGAATAGAGCGATGTCATTAAGCGAACTGCGCAGGCGCGCGCATTCCGGAAGTAATGCCGCCGCCACGCTACTTGTAGTCATCCCTTTCCGGCGTCACGGCTATAGGGATGCGCGCGCACCATTGTGGATTATTGTTTGGGACGCCTCGGTATCAGGTTGATTCTCCTGCATGTCTATACTGCATACTGTTTTGTTGTTTGTGATGCCATAGTTTGTCAGCAAGCGCAGAAATGCAGTTCCATTTCTCTTATCGCTTTCGAGCCGCTTTGCCGTCTGCTTCGTCGTCGTCTGCTTCTTCGTCTACTAAAGGGGTGTCCAAACAGGACACTACAAAACCCGCGACTCCGACAAATCGTGAAAATTGAAGCGGACGCTTCTATTTTTACGGTCTGTCGGAGTCGTGAAAATGTTTGCAGGAGTCGTGAAAATTTTTACGATCACGACTGCTCTCCTCTTCAGATTGACGTCACACGCCACCTGCGTCTGTCTCACCTCGCCAACGCCCTCGCGTACCGCCGTCGCCTCGGCTCGAAGGCCAAGGAGGTCCGGCTTTGGGTGGATTTGGGACATTCCTGCGTCGAAGGGTGCGTTTCGCCCGCCTCGGATCTGCTTTCTTTCTCGAGATTCACTTTCGTCGTGATGGCGTCCGATGCGGTTCCGTATTGTGAGCGGAGGCCTTGAGCGATTGACCGACAGCCAACAGAGCGTGTGAGTGGCTCTCCGGACCCACGTGATAAGCAGAGCAAGGCCGCCGTGGAGGAAGCGAGGGGGAGATTTGACGGAGGGAAGTTTCCCCCCGGGAAGAATGGACGGAGGGAAATTTCCCTCCGACGGCCGGAAGCGGATCGCGGCAGAGCGCGGCACGATTTGCCGGAGTCGCGGGTTTTGTAGTGTCCTGTTTGGACACCCCTTTAAACGCGTAAACGCGTGAGCCCACTGCCGTTCACGCGGTGGTCCCACTGCGGCCGCGGGAAAAAGCAACGACGCCACTACTCGAGCAATCCGGCTCTTCAGACGTCTCAATTAACTTGGACACAGGTGAACATCCAGTGCCATGGTAAAGAACAAGAAAATTCGAGGGTCCATCGGCTTGGTGTAGCACTGCGGAACAGCATCAAATGTGTTGTTGAAAAACTGAGCTTGGTAATACTCAGTCTTGCGCATAACGTTTAACCAACGATAAAGTAAGAGGAGCTAAATATATATTCTGGGTGAGCGATAGTATTCTAAAAATTATTTCATTCTGGTTGACAGCTTGTGCGACAGGGTACAGATGAACTGCGGCAGAAGCCTGCGCACAAAGAAGAAATGATCTACAGAAAGCCCATGCCTGACGCGCCGTTACAATTGGCATCTGTCAAAAAGAAGCAACCATGCCAGATACCTGAAAGCTTGGGGTGGAGATGATTTTTCGTGTATAGAGTTTCTATTCAGTTTTATTTTGTTCACTCAAGCTCCGAACGCTAACAGTCGCCCGACGGGGGAAGCTTTTTTTCTGCTGTCTCAATTGCTGTTAATGCAGAATGGATCAGGTACGTCAGCCTAATAGACCACCACAAAATGTATGAGGTTCGTTTGTTACATTTTTGGCGTAGTGTTGCACTTCTAAATTGCATTCTGTGGTGTTTTCACGTTTCTATGAAAAACAAATTAATACTGCTTCCGAAAAAAGTTGTTTTCTTTCAAGTGATGCATATCGGGAATTTCTGCTCTTTTTTATGGATTGTCCTGATTTTTTAAAGCTGCTTGAAACATGTCGTCGCAATAACAGTTATAACCAGCAAAATACATCGAGCAAAAGGTGTTTTAAAAACGGCCTCCGCAAAAAGTGCAAGTCCTATTTGAGATAGACCAGCATTTACACCGCTACGGTGCAAATGCTGAGAGAGATTCCAGCGTACAAAACAATTTGGCGCGTTCTATGTCTCCTGCCCTGTAATCTTACGCAGTTTAGCTGACCTGCAATAGGGTGGAAAAAAAATTATGAAGCCAATGGCGAAACAAATTGTAAAACGCTATTGTTTTGCCGTTCTGTCCGGCTCTTTTTTTTTTCTTTGCCAGGCTTTTTTCTTTCGGGAAGACATAATATCCGAGGCTTTTTTGCCTTGTGCTGTTATTATAGCTCCGCGGCATACAACCCCCCCCCCCCCCCCCCCAGGTGAAGCCACCCATAAAAAACATGCACTCTAGATAAAGTCTGTGCGTCTACTTTCACGAAAAACATTTGGAGATCCAATCACGGCAACTTACGGAGGCAGCTCAGCGAATGACGATGCAGAAATATATGTTTAGACCCAAAAACGCAGACTGAGTGGTGACATTAAGCAGTGCAAGCGTGACGTTTTGCATTGCTCAATGTCACAACTCAGACTGCGTTTTTTGGTCTAAGCATTCGTTTCGTCATCGTCATTCACTGAGCTGCCTCCGTAAGTTGCGCTGATTTGCTCTTCGAGTGTTATTTGTGAAAACAGACGCACATACTTTTTTTAGAGTGTGAGTAAACACCCGGCTAAAAGTCTCGCGCTAACCCGTAAATTTCGAAGCGCGTGGCGTACAACGCGCATTGACGCGGCCGGAAGGCTGGGGTGAAGTACAGGTACCAGAATGCACCGCGGCAGCGGTGGCATCGTGCAAATAGTGAGATCGATCGATTGCGTCCCTCGCTGGCTCTCCCTAATGTCTCCAAGACAATTCTCGCGAGACCCGCGCGAGGGCACCGCGTTAGGCGTGCTACGTTTCTCGCAACTCTTGCAAAATTGGGCGCCTCCGCTGGCTTCCACAGCTCCGCTAATTATCCGCTAGCATCGCACATGCGCAGTAGCGTCGTCGCTCTAGCGTATAGCCTATAGCAGGGGTGCCAAAACTGTCGACAAAAACTCTCAATTAAAGAAGGCTTGTCTCGTCCCTTTAGTGAAACATAAGCTCTGGTGCAGCTAACACCTTTTACACTGCTTAGGTCACTTCGTAGAGGTTCTAACTCTTCACCTTGTGAATTTTGAAACCAAACCAATTATACAGCAAAACCCAAGGCGTGCACCACACTCCAACATATTAGCACCGCTTCTCGGCATCATTATCGTTCTTTTCAATGCTCTGCTTTTTCGCAGTTGAGATGGTGATATCACAAAACCTTTCATGTAACTCATGGTGCTCGCTGTAATTTCGCAGAGCATGAGAACATTTGAACTGCATAGAACGGACACAGCAATGGAATGACCAAACTATGCTGTTCCCGTTTCTGCTTGTATGTCGCGTTCAGTAGTGATCATTTCAGAGATCATTTCTGCGTCGGCCAGGTCACCGCGATGCGGCATGGGAACGTGCCACGTCACAGTCTCATATGACGCCAACTACGATTGATGTGGGAGCTCTCAAACAATGCCTGTCTTTATCGAGCATGTGTTCCATTTTTACTCTGGCAACTAACGCAATGAAAATCATTTTTGGTGGAGGCTATCCAGTTCGCAGTTTACGACCACCCGAACATTAAGCTAATTGGTCATTTAAATTGGCTACTCGTCTCAAATGTAAGTATGGAAGGCTACTCACCCAAATGGAAGTATCTAACGGAGTACAGGCGACGAGAGCGCAGGAAATCCGGCACCACCGCTGCCGGTAGTGCCTACGAGCGGCGCCGACAGGAAGCGCCGTCGCCGCTTGTGCGGTCAGGCCTTAAGACGACCTCTGGCCCTGGGGCGACCTCGAAAACGACATTTAGGACGACGTCAAAGAACACCTCAAGGACGACGTCGAGGACGACGTCCAGGACAACCTCCAGGACGACAAACACGGTGATCTTATGGACAAGCTCTAGGATGACCCTTAAAGTAACCTCAAGGAACAATCCCCAGGAAGACGTGGAGGACGACGTCAAGGTTGTTAGGTCCTTCGAGGAGGGTGAGAGTGTGAAGAAGTGTGTACTGCCGGAGCGGCAGTATACACTCTTTCACGTCTATTGCACGGCGGATACGGGCCGCGTAATAGGGTGCAAGCACAGAAAGCTAAAATGGTCTACTGCGCATACCTACTGCGCATTATGAGTTCAGTAAATACCCATATTGCGAAATTCTTGAGTAGTAGCTTAATGATGCTTTCGCATTAAAAGGGGTTTCGGTGACACTGCAAGCCGTGAAGGTGCGCCCAGTTCTGTCCAACGGCACAAACCAGACAAGAGTCGACCCGGTTACCAGAGGTGGCACAGAAACGGTACCCCACCAACGACGTGCGACGTTCGGGCGGATGGCAGGTATGGCGGATGACTGCGACTGCTGCTGCTGGCCGCAGCCGCCGCGACTCACGCGCAGCTGCGGAGACACAATGAGAAAGCGCGTGATCTGTACCGAGGGTTCCCAAAGTCCCCTGCTGTCGTGGCACTCTACGTATTGAACAGGCCTATTACTTTATTTTCGTTCGGTTCCATCCGAATACTCACAGACAAAAGCGCAAAAGAAAAGGGCGTAAGGAGTAACGTAACTTTGTTACCCGTTAATCAAAAGAAGTAACGTAAGTACGTTATCCGTTACAGTTATGAAAACGCAACGAATACGTCACTATATTACGAATAAGAAGTAACGCGTTACTGATCACGCCGTTACGCATAACATGCTGCAGCCAACACTTCTAAGAACGCGTGTCACAGCGCACTAGACAAGGATGTCACCATGCAGGAGGCAATTATTGGAATGGCCTAGAGACCATACGATCTTGAACGTAAACGAAAATGAAATTGTCTCATTGTCTCAATATTTCCAATGCCGAACTTCGATGAGCGTAACAACTTACCGCAAACATCCAAACTGCTGAGAGATGCCTGGACTAGGGCGAGCATGATCTTGCTGGATACCTGTACTTCAAATAAACTTTCCATTTGTTCGCAGGTGTATATATCACCGGAGAAATCTTTTTTTTTAAATTTTGCTACAAATGTTTGTCGTACGTTTGATGTTGGCGGTGGAGGGCCTTAAGGCTGACTCAAGCGTTTCCGTCGGTGGCGTTCACAGAGACCAAAACTCCAGCAATGGCCGTACAGTGCGACAGCCCTAGCCCATGGTTGCTTCACAGAGTTCGTATCGCTTGCCTTGTTCTTTTCAAACACTTTATTCATTTATTTACATATTTATTTATTTTACCTCTGGGGTCAGAGGCGTCACAGAGGGGAGTGGGTTTAAAAAATAAAATATAGACAAAACATGCCCGCTTACTTCGACGTTGCAGCCGTTTCGGTCCCTCCGAGCACAACCAGCGTAAAACCCGAACCAGCGCAGCTGTCTGTCTTGGCTTTCGCGCTATTATAAGTAAGCAGCAGACAAAAAATGTTCTGAAAGCGAACTGTAAGGAATCAAAATGCTTGTTTTAATGCGATAGAGTTCTTTAAAAACTTTACCCGGTCTTCGCGATAGAGTATCTGACTTCAAATGCACCGTGCCTAGGCGCGGCGCACGTGTGCGTCATACAGCGGAGACGCTGCGCCTATATGGAGGCGCAGGGCGACTGCGCGGCGCCTCCGCATACGAAGGCGCCACGCCTAAGTGGACGTCGCCCTCGACATTGTTCAAGAGGTCGTCCTAGACGTCGCCGTCTCAAACGTCGTCTTCAAGGTCGTCGTAGACGTCATACTTGAGGTCGTCCTACTGGTCGTCCTGGAAATCGCCCTAATGGTTGTTCTAGACGGCGTCCTCGACGTCGTCCTTGAAGTCGCCTTTGCGATCGCCCTACAGGTCTTCCTAGAGGTCATCCTAGACGCCGCCTCGAACGTCGTGCTCTACGCTACGTGCTCTAGCAAGCAGTTTAATCCGCGCCGTGGATAGGCGAAGCTGCAGTATGCACACATTCAAATTTGCGCCCAAGCTACGAAGCAATTATCGGTCAGAGTTCAGCTAATTGGTACATGGTCATAGATGGTGGTGAAACAGCTTGAACAATAAACGAGTATACAGAGACACCACAAGTTACACACACGAAGCTGCAAGATGGTGGGGAAACAGCTTGAACATTAAACGATTACACAGTGGCAAATCAAGCACTCAATTTTGAAGTGGCTCGCTGCAGTCGCACTGGCGTCAATGCTTGCGTCGTAAAATTTTCATAAAATAAAGTGTTTACTCAAAATTTGCGCCTTCATATTCACAGTGAGCTGCGTCGTGGGTCTCATGACAAAGTATTGCGATTCATAGAGAACAAAAATATTATATTGAGCTTCTGCGTGTGTTTTAAACGGTGGTTAAAAGCGCTAAAAAGATGAACACAAGAGGGCAAACGAAGTTGGGCGCTCCTCACAACTGCGTTTGAAAAAAAAAACAAAAAAAAAAACGTAAGAGTACATACATGTTTATTGATACACCTACCGTCTCATAGGCTACACATGCGCCTGGATACACGCCGTTCAACGCGTTTCCGTACATTTATTTAAAAACAAAAAAGGTCTCTCGGCCATATACAATGCAATCGACGCGTAGCTGAGGCATTGCGGTCCCTGTTCCTGATAAAGTACGCCTCTTTCAGTTCGCGTGCTCTTTGATTCTTACTTCCTCCTAGAATATCGCTATCACAGAAGTTCGGCACACAGTGCAGGGCCTACACTGGGTGGGGAAATGTGCCCCATGATTAGTTTTCTTTTTTTTTTAATTCTGTGCATGGTCTCTCAAGCGGTCTTTGGTGCATCTTCCCTTTTGACCAACGTAATATTTTCAACACGTTAGGGGGACGTTATACACGACTACTTTACGCATTCGATATACGGCCGCCCGTGTTTCGCAACCAATCTTCGTTCGTTTTTTTTTAAAAATATTAGTAGCAGTTCAAAAGCAAAGTTGGCCGAGTCTTTTTTTTTCGTGCTAAAAACCCGAGAAGTGTTCGATACCTGTTCTCAACCTTCTTGAGGTTATGCGACGTTTTGTATACGTATGGTACAACCTGATGCCTCACGTTGCTCAGTGCCCACTGCGTAACTTTTCTGGTTGTGTGGCATTTTGCCTTCTGTAGGATGGCCTCTGCCACCATCAGCGTTTGTCTTCTTTCTTGTCTTCGCCGTTCTAGCGCTTTTAACTATGGTTAAAAACGTTTATAAGTAACGAGCCCAAGGGTAAGCACTTTTCTGCCTGTGAAATAGTTAGACAACTTGATATTTAGCCAAGGTTATCAGGTGTTTAAAGAATTTCACGGAATAATAAATAGCTGACGCGAGCCACATTCCTTGAATTTTCGTGTTTTCTCTTTATAAGCCACAAATTGTTTTCCTAATCTTGTTAGTGCGTCTTATAGAGCGGTGGAGCTTATATACGTTTCCTTAAGTATATACATATGCATGGGGCGTTTAATGTAAAAGGGCCAGTATTACAAAAGCTTCATGGGAAATAAAACGCGATTTCTTTTAGATTACGTTGTCCACAGCGGAGGGCGTGAGGACCCAAGCGTAACGTGTTGGTTAGGCGTTAATTAGCAAAAAGCCACTAATTAAATCTTACCACTTTGTTCCAGCTGCCCTGCTTCATTACGAAATCCTCAGATCGTCGTTTAGTGGGACAATAGCAGTTCAGACATCTCAGAAAAAAAAAAATCTTCTTCGATTAATTGCGCGGGGAATTTTGGCAATTAGGGCAGCGCAGAAAATCGAAACTAACTTGGAAAAAGCACGCCAGGCGCAGAAAGTGTTTCGCTGCCAAAGTGCCGTCAGAGTTTTACGAAGGTCGATGCGTCAGTGTCTGTGAACAGGTGACCAAACGATTTGGCCCAATTGCGAATCGACTCGTGGCCTGCACCGTCCATCCGATTTGTGATTGAGTCGAAGCTTATCGAAAGCCCAACTATTTACGTCCCATTGATGTAAACATTATAAAACAAAACCAGAAGCGCCGGTTATGGTACAAGAGATACACCGGCGAGAACTTTCGATTTTGATTCGGCTCGCAGAGGGCCGCGAGTATATTTTAGACCGGAATAAAACTTTTGTTAACGTACTATCATCACATTTGCGCGGAACCCACTAGATGAAAACAAATTAATTCTAACTGAATACTTTTTGGAGTAATTTGGTAATCATTGGAATACATATATTAGGAAGTAATCACAAGAGTGATCTCATTATTTTTAAAAGTAGTAAGATTACTTGCAACAGTTACTATTTTTCTTTTACCTTCTTAACCGCGCCCTTTTGTTTTTAACCGACAGGAGGATAGTTTCCCGAAATTTCTGAATTAAGAAGTTAAGTACTTCATAATTCGGTGATCGTAATTTTATAACATTCTATCCGAAATAGCCATTATAAAACTGGCCGCAAAAAAAAAATTGTCGTTTCGAAAATCCGAGTTGATCGGCGAATGCAACGGTTACTTTTTTATGCAAAGGCCGATTGCTTCTTTCCTGAAGTAATTACCTCCGCAGCACGGAATTCGGGCAAGCATTGACCCATCGCTGGCGATGGTCTTTTGTCCACTAGCTAAAACGTGACCATTCATCGGCCAATGTTTGGTCGGTGGCCGATGGCCAGTAACCATTGGCCAGACAAAGGCCAGTCATCAGCCAATGGCTGGCCACTGTCTGGCCTCTAACCGAAGGTCTATTTCCAGCCATTTGCCAATGATTGGCTAAATCTGCGCTGCTTAGGTAAGTAATTTAATTAAATACTTTTTAAGGAAATTTAATTGGAATAGTATTTGAATACGTTTTTCCAGTAACGTGTTCAAGACTGGTTCAAAGCAGCTTACGCGACACCAATTAATCTCATCCTGGAGCCTCTTCGGCAGCGAAACTGTTTCTCTACTGGCGCGCTCTTTCCGAATTAGTTTTGATTTCGCGCTGCCGTGATTGCCGAAATTCGCCACGCAATAACTAGAATTACAATTTTGTTTTCTTAGATCTCTCAAGTGATTTAGCCCCCCCAAACGACGGTCAGCGAATCTCAGATAGAAACCAAGAAGCTAAAGCAAAGGGCACAAAAACCCTAATTAGAGGTATTTTTAATTAAGTTTCCAATAAATGCTTTACACATCCGACCCAGCGTCCTCCGCCGTAGAGAACGTAATCCCAAAAGAAATCGTCTGTATCGCGAGTTTTCTTCTTTTTCTTTGTTCGAAGAACTGTCATTCTTATGTGAAGCACCCGATATATACGTATATACATATAGAAACGTATAAATGCCGCATCGTTCTATAAGACGCACCAGCAGAAATTTGGCGAAACAATTCGCGACTTATACCCAGACAACGCGGCATTACAAGGCATGGGGCTTGCGTTAGCTATATAATCTTCCCTTAAATTGCCTAAACGACTGATAAGGTCGATTATTACGTTTGTGTTCAACGTTCTCCAAACATGGACTGAAAATAATATTTTTTTTTTAAATATACGCAGAACATCACATGGAAAAAATGTTGACTCCTCACTATTCGCCATCATTGCATTCATTGTCTGCTGTTTACTCATGAGACCGCTAAATCCACGTGTAAGACAGCTGCTTTGGTTGCGTTCAGAGCGACCAAAACGGCAGCAACCGCAAACTCGCCGGGATATTTGTTCTCCGCATGGAGAACAACGATGTAAGTGTTGTTCTCTATGCGGTTCTCCAAACACTTACATCGAAAACGGTGTAAGCGCTGTCAAGCAATCATTCGTAGTGTTAGGGCCGTTGCCGCACCTTTAGTTGCTTTGAACGCAATCGACGCGAACGCGTGAGCCACAAAGGGGTGGGTACCCTGGAGGTTTTTTAGCTACCCCAACTAAATAAAATTTTGAAATCATTGGCCTTTCTAGCTGTATGCTATTTAGTATCGCGAAATTAAGGATAGTTATTTTGAAATCGGCAAGTAAACAAGATCCCAAAATCAACATTCAGATATACCCGCTTTTTCAGTGTAGTGATGTCAGGGGAATGCAGACTTGCTGGTCCAGCGGGCAGTCTAAAAATGGACTATGCCCAGCATCAGTCTTAGGCTGCTGCGCGGATGTTGAAGCGAGCTTCCAAAACATTCATTTGACATCGTTAAACTGCTTGTAATAAGTTGGAAAAAAGTCGACAGTCCCAAATGTGAAACCCTGTCTTCCGCTGACATTGGTTTATGATTGTTGCCAGTAGAAAATTTTTCTTTGAAAAACATGGTGAGAACAAACTTTTAAATTCAATAACTTCGCGGAACAATTATATTTTAGGCAAATAATTGAGGTACAAATTCATCGATGTCCATTTATTTATTTATTTATATACCGTCAGGGCCCATAGGGAATTACAGAGGGGGTGGGACATATAAAAGAACTCACTCAAATATACAACACAGAAACCAGTGATAAAAACAGAAACAAATCGACGAGTATCCATAAAAGTTATTATTTAGTGCTTCTTTAAACAAATCGAGTGATAGGATAGTTACTGATCATTCTTGAAGATGGCTCCACTCACAAGACGTTCTTGCTATGAGGGAGTCGTTGTATACTGATCTTTTACATTGAGGAATGCCGACCTTGAAACAGTAATAGATCCGTGAAAAAGAAACGTATGATTGGTTAAGTGAATAATGAATTTTTTTTATAGGAACGTTAAAGTAATAAATTTTCTGGAAAATGCAAAGACGATATATTTCTTGTCTCAAAGAAAAAAGAGGCAGAGACAAAGAGGTTTTCATAGATGATGCATTGGCATGATAGTTACAATATGGAAAACGTACTCCGCGATTTTTTGACGGACTTCTAGGTTAGTCGCAAGTGTTGTAAGTCCGTTGTCCTAGATCGATGAAGCGTACCCTATTTCTGATCGAACTAGATTTTCCTACTTTCGTTGTTCACCGGCTTCCGCAACCCGACGCCTTAGCTCGCAGTCCGTCCTTTTTTTCTGTGTACTTGGAGCAGCGTTAGTTCTTGGTTTACACTTTAATTTGTAGCAAAAACCAAGGCATACATGCTCCGCATTCCTGCCAGTTCAAACTCGTCTCAGCATCCGCGCGCTCATTGACTTCCTCCACTTAATGTCGCCTCCAGCTCGCCCCTGTCCTTCACTGCTCACCTCTTCTCTACGCTGCTCGCTTTCCTTCACACTGTTTTGTACAGAAATAGACGCCGTCAGCTCTCCTCTGAATGGTGGGTACTGTAACTCATGCATTAATAATCAATTTACGAATGATAATCATTGGGCACTTTGGCAGTGGCGGCGGCTGACTGAACATCGCTTCTAAAAATCTGCGCTACCATTGCAGGCTGCCCCTGATACCACACGCAGCTGGAACACGCGGTCCTCAAGCATCTTCATCGAGTGCGATCAACCACAAGCAAAGCCAGCGCGTAAACAACTACGTGCAAGTCATCTTCGACGGAGCGTGGGAAACTGCTACTGGCCAGTTGGACTGTCACCCTAGCGACACCTAGCTACAAAGGAGGAGGCGCTACACGTTCTTTCGGCACTTTGGCAGTGGCGGCGGCTGACTGAACATCGCTTCTAAAAATCTGCGCTACCATTGCAGGCTGCCCCTGATACCACACGCAGCTGGAACACGCGGTCCTCAAGCATCTTCATCGAGTGCGATCAACCACAAGCAAAGCCAGCGCGTAAACAACTACGTGCAAGTCATCTTCGACGGAGCGTGGGAAACTGCTACTGGCCAGTTGGACTGTCACCCTAGCGACACCTAGCTACAAAGGAGGAGGCGCTACACGTTCTTTCGGCACTTTGGCAGTGGCGGCGGCTGACTGAACATCGCTTCTAAAAATCTGCGCTACCATTGCAGGTTGGTTATCGTTGCTTACACTTTTTATCCACTGTGTATTACTGTCGTCGCTGCTGCCAAGCCCTTTTTGTTGTCCGAATTTTTATTGTTGAGCCCTCTACCTTCACTGTCACCCTGCTTTTGTTGTGCGAATTTTTATTTTTGAGCATTCTTTTCGCCATGACCAAGGACATAACTAAATTGCTTGCTGAACTTAAAGATGATCTAAAAAAAGAACACAAACTGTTTCGAGAAACGTTTGAACGCGATTTCAGGACGGAATTTCGTACCGTTCAGTCGGAACTTCAGGGCATAAAGGCTAGCATGGACTTCATAAACAAGGATTATGAAGACATGAAAGCAAAGTTGAAAGCAGCCGAGGAAGCGAACTCCGCTTTGGAAAAAAAAACTGTCGGTCTTCAAGAAAAGTATGACGTCATGCTCAAGACCGCTCGTGAAACTGAACTGAGACTCATTCAATGCGAGCAGTACTCCCGTAATCGAAACCTGGAAATAAAGGGGATTCCACGAGTTGAAAACGAGGACGTTATGAATCTAATCAGTACTATCGGCGAACTGGTGGGCGAGAACATTGCAGTTTCAGACATAGACATATGTCACCGAGTGCCAACCAGAGACCCTGGAAAGAGTAACTTGATCGTGCAGTTTCAACACAGGCACACGCGTGACCTGATTCTTGAAAAGGCAAAGAAAAAACGAATCACTACTACAGATCTTGGCTTTGATACAGCCGCGCCTGTGTTTGTGAATGAACACTTATGCCCCCCTCTTAAACGGCTACTGGGAATGACCCAGGCTAAAAAGCGAGAGTGCCAATGGCGATATGTCTGGGTTCGGAACTGCAAAATCCTGGCACGAAAATCTGATGACGCTCCCGTTGTTACTATCACTCATGAGGATGACCTTGCTAAAATATGTTAGTTGATTTCTAAAACTAGTACTTTTTTTTTTCCTTATGAACTATCACGAATTAGTTCTACCAACTGATATTGCAAGTTGTTGTGGTACAAAGGATATCGCTGTTTTTCATCTAAATACCCGCTCCGTAAAAAACAAAGTTGATGACATTGTCACTCTTTTTGAGATGTGTAAAGTTACTTTTGACGTTATAATGTTTTCTGAAACTTGGTGTCAGTCTGACCAGGATATGCTAATCTTACCAGGCTATAATAATTTTTCTCTTAATAGAAGTGAACGCAGAGGGGGTGGTGTTTCAATCATGGTAAACCGGGAGTTTCAGTGTGAAAAGCTGCTTTCGTTTACGGAAATCACGGAGAACTATGAAATTTTGAGTTTGAAGTGTGAAAATAAACTCTTTTCTGTTGTTTATCGTCCGCCTTCAACAGATTTCGGCAAATTTTTTTCTTTTTTAGACACTTATTTGGAATTTGCGTCTGCAAATAACTTATCGGTTATCATAGGAGGTGATTTTAATGTGAACATGCAAGAAAACTCGAGTCTGTCACAGCAACTAAATAACATTATTACTTCTTACGGTTTTTTAAACGTAATCACGTCGCCCACTAGAACCACTGATTCGTCAAAAAGTGTGATCGACCTTTTTGTTACAAACGAAACTACACAAGTAAATAGTGCTGGCACTATTTGTAGCGACATTAGTGATCATACTCCAATTTTTATATCTTTCCGTGATTCGAACACAAAGGCTAAAGTAAAAAGAAATGTTTTTTCTTTCCAGTACATATCTGATCAAAGCTTACTGTCGTTTAGAAACGAGATTGCAAGCATAGATTGGACGCCAGTTACGTTACAAGCAAACATAGATGACTCCTACGATAAGTTCCTTAGCATTTTAAAAAAGGTTTATAACAGATGGTTTCCTTACAAAACAACTTCTGCATCAAAGAAAATTCGAAAGCCTTGGGTAACGCCTCTTCATCTTAAAAAAATCACGCATAAGAACCGTTTGTACAAAAATTTCGTTACTACAAGGGACCCGAGTAAATTGATAGTATTCAAAAAGTATCGCAATGCTCTGACGTCGGAACTCAAGAAGGCCAAACATGATTACTACAAAGCTTTATTCAGTGAATGTGCAAAAAAACGTCCAGATGTCGTCTGGAAATCAATAAATGAAATTCTCCAACCCGGCAGACAACATAATTTTTTAGGAGAGCTCCAGGTAAATGGAAAATTGCTGTCTGGAACCTCGCTTGCTGAATGTTTTAACTCTCATTTTGTCAACCTGGCCTCGAGTTCATACTGCGAGGATGCAGTAGAAGGCATTTATCAAAGGGTTAGTGAAACCCTGTTTCTTGATCCAACAAGCGAACATGAAGTGTTTCGGGTATTTATGGGCCTAAAAAACAGCAAAACGTGTGATATTGACGACCTTCAAATAAAACCAATTAAATTTGTTCTTGATATAATTACACCATGCCTTGTACATATTTTTAATCTGTGTTTATCGTGCGGAAAATTCCCGCAAAAAATGAAGCTTGCAAAAGTGTCCGTGATATATAAGGGTGGAGATAAGAATGTTCTGTCAAATTATAGACCCATATCTGTTCTGCCTGTTTTTTCAAAGGGACTCGAAAAAATCATTTTTTGTCGTCTGAATAGTTTTTTGTGCAAACACTCTGTAATCACAGAATCTCAGTTTGGCTTTAGAAAAGGAAGATCTACCGAATCTGCGCTTCTTTTGCAAAAAGAAATCATATTACAAAATATAGAAAGCAAACTCTTGACACTTGGCATCTTCATTGATTTTAGTAAAGCCTTCGACTGTCTCAATCATGGCATACTCATTGACAAACTAAGTAGGTATGGTATACGCGGTCCATCACTTTCACTTCTGTATTCTTACTTATATGAACGTAGGCAATCTGTAATCATCGATGGTCACTTCTCATCACTGTTGCAGATTAAGTATGGCGTGCCACAAGGTAGCATTTTGGGTCCGTTGCTCTTTAATATTTATATCAATGATCTTGTGAATATTTCCGAAAATGTCAAATTTGTCTTGTATGCCGACGACACCAGTCTGTTCCTCAGTGACGCGGATGCGGATAACCTAATAACCAAAGGAAATTTAATTTTGTCTAGATTTTTTTTGTGGTCGCGAATAAATGGCCTATATATTAATGATACAAAAACAAAGGCAATTTTATTTAAACCGTCCAATAAACAGGTAAATATAAATGAAACTCTCCATTTTCAATCCACGCCGATTGAATTAGTGAAAGAACATAAAACATTAGGTATTATATTTTCAGATAACTTACAGTGGGATAAACACATAAACCAGGTCGTCAGCAAATTATGCAAAATTGTAGGTGTACTTGCACGTTGTCGAGCCATTCTCCCCGAAAAAATAAAACTACAAATATATCATGCATTATTTAAATCCCAAATATCCTATTGCCATCTCGTTTGGGGCACGACCACAAGGACAAATCTGAACAGAATATTATTACTACAAAAAAAAGTTTTGCGCTTTGTTGGAAACGTTCATTTCTTAGCCCACACAGAGGCTCTATTTTCACGATACAAAATTATAAATATACATCGTTTTTATGAGTACCTTTTGACTCGATCATTTC